>NW_023637590.1:696189-826274 GCF_015220235.1 Choloepus didactylus
GTAGCAGGCTACAAGATCAACACACAAAATCTGTAGTGTTCCTATAACACAAGTAATGTGCAACAAGAGGAGGAAATTAAGAAAAAAAATCCCATTTACAATAGCAACCAAAAGAATCAAGTATTTAGGAATAAAATTAACCAAGGACACAAAAGACCTTTACATAGAAAACTATAAGAAAACTGCTAAAAGAAATTGAAACAAGACCTGATTGAAAAAATGAAGAAAGAAGAAACAGACATGTTCATGGATGGGAAGACTAAATATAGTTAAGATGGCAATTTTACCTAAAACTGATTTACAGATTCAATGCAATATCAATTCAAATCCCAACAACTTACTTTACAGAAATAGAAAAACCAATAACTAAATTTGTTGGAGGGTAAGGTGCCCGAATAGCCAAAAATGTCTTGAGAAAGAGGAATGAAGTGGGAGGTCTCACACTACCTGACTTTGAAGCATATTACAAAGCTACAGTGCTCAAAACAGCATGGTACTGGAATAAGGACAGATATAATGATCAATGGAATCAAATTGAGTGTTCAGAAGTTAACTCTCACATCTATGGACAACTGATCTTTGATAAGGCAGTGAAGCCGAAGCAACTGGGAAAGAGCAGCCTGTTCAATAAATGGTGTTTGGAGAACTGGATATTCATTTCCAAAACAATGAAAGAGGATGTCCATCTCACACCTTATACCAAAATTAACTCAAAGTGGATCAAAGACCTAAACATTAGCACCAGGACCATAAAACTCTTAGAAGAAAATGTAGGGCAATATCTTAAAGATAAAAACTGGAGTGGCCAATGACTGTTACTAAACATACAAATATAAAAATGTTTTTGCATGTGGGAAAGCAAATGAATGTGAACCATGTAGAAATTTGAAAAAGGGATGGTATTCAGGAAAAAACATAATCAAAGCAAACTGGAGTCTACGATCAACAGTAACATTGTAATATACCTCCATTAAATGTAACAAAGGCAATATGCCAATGCTAAATGTATATGAGAGGGGGATATAGGGGAGGAATATGGGATTCTTAGTAGTGGTGTTATTTGCTGTCCTTAGTAGTATATTGTATTGTATGACATGTTATTTTTCTTATCATTTTTTCTTATTGCTAAAAAAAAAAAGAAACAATTTTTCTTGCAGTAATCACTATGTTGAAGTGCTGATTGTGGTGATAAATGCACAACTTTATGATGATACCATGAACAACTGATTGTACACTGTGGATAAATGTATGGTATGTGAACATAACTCTATAAAATTGTAGGAAAATATATATATAGGAGTAAAAGTGTTGGTGAAAACATGGTGAGAGGGATGATGCCTCACCAATATGGACTAACTACAATGTGTAAACTCAGAATTGAATCTTAGAACATAGCCTAACGTGGACACAATAATTGTAATAGTCCAATTACAATTACAAGTCCAATAGTTACAGCAGTTAACTCTATCCCTGAATTGTAAGGCTTATCTCTAAACTTTGAGATGCTGATCCCCTAGCATATAACCTGATTGGTCTCCGGAACAATGCATATCTCTGAGACACCTGAAACTCAGAGCTAGAGCTCGGCAGATATGAATGTCAGTATTAGTGTATACAGCCACTGTCAAAAAAAACAAAAAAACAAAAAAGCTGAAAAAGAGCCCAGACTTCAATTAGTGATATGAATGAAGCAGGTCTGGTTAAGACCAAGGCAAGCCAGGCCAAAGGGTAAAGGTTGAAACTGTGTTTTAAAACTTCAACTTTCATATGAGACCAAGGGAAAAGATATCTATTTGGTACAGGATCTAAATTTTCTAAACAGTACAACTCTACAGTCGATTTGTTCAAACACCAAAATTGCATGGAACTTTGAATAGGGTGAGATACGGTAGGTTAGTATAGGCTGGAGTGAAATAGTGACACATCCTAGAGTAATTTGGGCAGATAATAAAAAATATATTTACAGCCTCCCCCTCCCCAGCCGCGAGGATCTGGGGGAAGGTGTGGATGTGTTGGACATCCTCACCTGGACTGGTGTTGATGTTGTCACAAACATTGGGACTGGCGGTTTGACGTGCTGAACCCTCGAGCATGGGACTTGCCCTTATGAAGCTCATTACCACAAAGGAGAGTCTGAACTTGTATGTAATGGTGCCTAAGAGTCTCCCCGAGTACCTCTTTGTTGCTCAGATGTGGCCCTCTCTCTCTCTGAGCCATCTCGACAGGCGAACTCGCTGCCCTCCCCCCATGTGGGACCCGACTCCCAGGGGTGTAAATCTCCCTGGCAACGCAGAGTATGACTCCCAGGGATGAATGTGGACCCGGCATCGTGGGACTGAGAGTATCTTCTTGACCAAAAGAAGGATGGAAAATGAGACAAAATAGTTTCAGTGGCTGAGAGATTCCAAATGGAGTCCAGAGGTCATTCTGGTGGACATTCTTATGCACTATATAGATAACACCTCTTAGGCTTTAATGTATTGGAATAGCTAGAAGTAAATACCTGAAACTACCAAACTCCAACCCAGCAGTCTGGACTCCTGAAGACAATTATATAATAATGTAGATTACAATGGGTGACAGTGTGATTGTGAAGACCTTGTGGATCACACCCCCTTTATCTAGTGTATGGATGAGTGGAGGAATGGGGGGGATAAAAACTAAAGGACAAATGGGGTGGATGGGGGGATGATTTGGGTGTTCTTTTTTCACTTTTATTTTTTATTCTTGTTCTGTTTCTTTCTGATGTAAGGAAAATGTTCAGAGATAGATTGTGGAGATGAACACAAAACTATGTTATCATACTGTGGACAGTGGATTGTATATCATGATGATTGTATGGTGTGTGAATGTATTTCAATAAAACTGAATTTAATAAAAAAAAACTCAAAAAAAAAAAAACCACAACAAATTATAAATGTGTTCCGAAGATGTGGGTCACATCTCCATGAAAACAAACTAATCCAAAGATTCCAACCTAATCAACACTAATACATCTGCCCACACAAGACTGCATTTTGGGGGACATAATACATTTAAACCATCACAGGGATATAGTTTTAACTTCGTGATATTATTATGAGCCAGTGACTGTAAACTTCACTCACCAAGTTTTATCTCTCAGAAACTTAAATCCAACAGAGCATTCCTATGCCAGACAAGTCCTAAAACCCAGAAGCAACAGATTCCTTAAGAACAACAATCAGATACAGCCCCCTTACTCATAGTGTCAACACTCTCTATGAATATGAAAAAGTTAGTGTAGTCACCACCTAGACACCCCAGGAAATTGAGAAAATTTTTAAACAAGAGGAAGGGGTATCAATAGACAAGCTAGGATTTAACAAAGGATTATGAATAATGAAATATACACACACACACATATATATATAGATGCTAGGGTATTAGGATAGCCAGAAGGAATATCTCAATAAAATTGCATTTATCTCAATAAAATTGCATTTCAAAAAAGCATACCTACCACAGACACAAAATGAGAGATACTGTATGTTACCAGTAATGTGAACTCTGTGAACAATGTAAAATAAGTGTCTTATACTGTAGAATATAAGAGGACCTAGAGAGAGATAGAAGCAAGTAAAGGGGGAATGATAATCTAATATGTTCAGACATCATAATGAGGTTGAACTTAATGGTACAGAAACGGACAGGTATGATTGTGGTTCATTAATGGGATTATAAGTATCAGTGCTGCACTGAAGGTGAACATGGTCAAAAGGCTGTTGTTTTAAAGCATGTAACCCACAGAGTAGCACTACAGATATACATAAATGTTTAGCATGACACACTTGTAAGGTATGACACTGGTAGAAAGAGTTAACAACACAGTGGTATATGGGAAAACTACCCATTACATTTCAGAGTCTGCATTAAATGGCATAGTTTACAAGCAATACACTAATAGGGGATAAATCATTTGCAGCTGACAAAACTCTGGGCTGTCTTATGTTATGATAATTGTTTAAATAGTGAGTGATGATGATTGTAAACTAAGTGAAGATAATGTGAGAAACTGTTTATCTTGGAACTAAAATATAGAGTTATGTGAATTAGGAACCCACACCTTAATAAATCAGGCCCTCAATCTTGAGGCTAGTTCTTTTAAAATTAGGGCTGTACACTGGAGGCTAAGCCTTCATATAATTATGTCTAAGAACCACCTCCAGAGAACCTCTTTTGGTGTTCAGATGTGGCCTTTCTCTCACTAAGCCCAACTCAGCAAATACATTCATTTACCTCCCCTAAAAGGGGACATGACTCCCAGGGAAATGAATCTCCCTCACAACCTGAGACATGATTCCCAGGAATGATCTGGCCCTGGTAGCAAGGGATTTAAGGTGTCTACTTCATTTAAAGGGGGAAAATAAAGGGAACAGAATAAGGTTACAGTGGCTAAGAGATCTCAATTAGAGTCATGAGGCTATCCTGGAGGTTTCTCTTAGGCAAGCTCCCAACAGATATCCCAAATGGCCACAGTATTCCATGCCCTTACCAACGGTAGTTCCAAAATTCTTAGGTCCCTATTTGAGATTTTATAAAGATTCACTCACTAAGTTTTATCTCTCAGAAACTTAAATCCAACAGAGTGTTCCTATGCCAGAAAAGTCATAAAACCCAGAGGCAACAGCTTCTTTAAGAACAACAATCAGATACAGCCCCCTTACCCATAGTGTAAACACGGTCTTTGAATGTGAAAAAGTTACTGTTATCACCACCTAGACACCCCTGAAAACTGAGAAAATTTTTAAACAAGAGGAAGGGGTAGCAATAGACAAGCTAGGATTTAACAAAGCATTATGAATAATAAAATGCACACACACACACACACACACCACACACACACACACACACACACTCAAATATAGATGCTAGGGATATTAGAATAGCCAGAAGGAATAACTGAAATAGTAGAACTGTAACCTATGACATTCTTTGAAATTTACTTTGTAGCAATTCATGGAATTGCATTTTGAACGTTAGCACCTGTATTTCACAATAAGGAAAGAACTGAAACTGTGGAACTGATAACCCACAACATTTTTTTGAAATTACCTATATAACTACTAGGTTGAGGTGTACTTGAATGTTAACACCTCTCTGTTTATTTGTTATATTTTACAATAATGGAATTAACTGAAAATGTGTAAGTGAAACCCATAACATTCTTTGAAATCTGCTTTCTAACTACTTGTTAAATCTCACTTTGAAGCTATCATGGTTAAGTATATATGCTAATGTTCACAACAAAAATGCATTTTAATAAGGGGTATCCAGGAGGAGCTTCGAAAATTAAAGATTACGGAGGGAAAAGCAGAACCTACTACTTTCCCCAAAGCAGCAAGGAGCCAGGCAGAAACAGACCAAATCAACTCTTTGGTGACCTGGAGACTGGGGAAGACATGTCAAGGCCCAGGTCACTGTGGGAAGAAGGGCCTGGGAGAATGTGAGCACACACTGCAACTGGCCATGGATCCTGGTGCCCATTCCCTACCCATGAGGGAAGCAGCTAGATGCCCAATTCTTGCCTGGGGGATGGCTGCAGACTGGGCAGGTTTCAGCAGTCCTTTGCCCCAAAATACAGAGGGGTACACAGCCAAATACTGAGGCAAATATTGGCCAGTGAAGTGAGAGTACAGGATCCCCACAATTCAGCCCCTCCCCCTGGGTCAGACACTACTGGGTTACATGAGGTAAACACCTATTCAGGATGAATAAGCCTGTAGGGCAGGCTGGAACATGCAGGGGAAAAAACAGGGCTTTTTGAATCCTCTCCAGACCCTTTCTCAGACACACTGGAGCTGGTCTACTTCCCCTGCATGGATAATCATCACTGTTTTGGCTGGGAAATACTGAGGCTCCCATAAAGGACTGCCCCATACAAACACAGGAAATAACTAAATCCTAGACAAGAGAAAGAAACCAACCTTTAGAATAGAGAAATGAAGATAATCAGATGAAGAAATATCAACAAAAACTCATAAGGCATACTAAAACATGGGAAGATATCACCCAGTCAAGGGAAAACTGAAAACACTAGAGGAGATTCAGAATTTGGAAAAAGCAAGCAAAGATGTTCAAACAAATGTATTTAATCAATTGAAAGAGATTAAGGAAAATATGCATAAAGAGATACAGGTTATGAGGAAGACACTAGGAAAGCATAAAGAACAATTTGAAAAAATACATTAAATGGCAACATACATTATTGAAATGAAATACACTGTAGATGAAATTAAAAATATATTAGAGGGGGAGTAGATAAGATGAAAGCATAGAGAGGAGTGGAAGTTAGTTAGTCCCCCTGGAACACTAATAAACAACTCAGGAACAACTAGTAAATAATATGAAATACTTGTGAGGGGACAAATATGACTCCACTCATCAGAGCACCAACCTGTATTGGGGAGGAAGGAATGCCTGAGATCGCAGCACAAAAATCTGTAGGGAAAAATGGCAGACCTGAGTCTGAGAGACCATCTCCCATGGCAACTGCAAAGCCGTCCCTTGCTGATAGAGCAGCAGCACTCTCTCAGCAAGTGAATATAGCTCAGCTGAGCTTCAACTAGGCTTTAATTAACAAGCGTGGGCTGTCAATTCAAGCTATGAATCCCCAACAAGGAGACAGAGGCTTATTGGTGATGGTCTGACCTTGGAGAACCAGAGGACCTCCTCGAGATGGAGGGTGGAGCCCAAAGGACTGGGTGATATCTCAGGCTGATGGGTGAAACTGAGGGTTACCATAGCTTGGCCCTGAAGGGGGATTTCTGTCCCTTTTTGGCTCAGTGGAGGAAGCCTCAGCCATTGTCAGTTCACAGCACTCAGACTCAGACAAGGGAGGAGACAGCACAGGCAGACAGACTATTTGAATGTAAATGACCTCTCCCCAGGGGGTGTACCTTTCCTAAGAGGAAAAGGTGGGGCCCAGCTCTACTACCTGCATTCCATTCAGAACCAGATGCCAGAGCCTGAGGGAAAACAGCCATGAGCTACACATCCTTACACCAGTCTGGAGCAACAGGCTGACAGGTGCAACATAGTGGGCAGAAAAACACAGTGACTTGAGGTGTCACAGGGTGTATCAACTGAAGACACATTCAAGGAAAAGGACACTATTGCCTCCTTCTAGACCTGAGCCTGTTCTGGTCTGGGAGAACCTGATTGGGGTAACCAAAGAAAATAGACGCCTAGACAACAGAAAACTACAAACTACACTAAGAGAAACAAAGTTATGGCCCAGTCAAAGGAGCAAACTTTACACTTCAACTGAGATACAGGAATTTAAACAACTAATACTAAATCAATTCAAAAAGTTTAGGGAACATACGGCAAAAGAGATGAGGCATATAATAAAAACACTGGGCAAACATAAGGTAGAAATCAAAATTTAAAAAAAAAAAAAAAACAACTGGCAGAATTTATGAAATGAAATGCACAACAAAACAGATAAAAGACACAATGGAGACATACAAGAGCAGATCTCAAGAGGCAGAAGAAAACAATCAGGAACTGGAGAACAAGAAACCTGAAAGCCTACACAAAAAACAAAAGATAGAGTAAAGAATGGAAAAATATGAGCAACGGCTCCAGGAACTGAATGACTACATGAAATGCAAGAATGTAAGTGTCATAGGTATCCCAGAAGGAGAAGAGAAGGGAAAAGGGGCAGAAGCAATAATAAAGGAAATAATGAAAATTTCCATCTCTTATGAAAGACATAAAATTACAGATCCAAGAAGTGCAGCATACCCCAAACAGAATAGATCTGAACAGGCCTACGCCAATACACTTAATAATCAGATTATCAAACATCAAAAATAAAGACAGAATCCTGAAAGCAGCAAGAGAAAAGTAATCCATCACATACAAAGGAAGCTTGATAAGACCATGTGTGGATTTCTCAGTAGAAACCACGGAGGCAAGAAGGAAGTGGAGTGATGTATTTAAAATACTGAAAAGAGAAAAACCCAACCAAGAATCCTAATCTCAGCAATACTGTCCTTCAAATATGAGGGAGAGCTTAAAATATTCTCTGACAAAAGACAATGACAGAGGTTGCTGAAACAGATATCTGCTCTAGAGGAAACACTAAAGGGAGCACTACAGACCAAATGGAAAAGACAGGACTGAGAGGGTTTGGAAAACATTTTTGGGAGACTGTAGTACAGCAATGTAAGTACACTGAAAAAGATGACTGTGAGTAGGGTTGAAAGAGGAAGGTTAGGAACATGTGGGACACCAGAAGGAAAGAACAAGGACGGAGACTGGTACTGTATAACTCAGGAAACCTAGGGTGCTCAACCATGGTGATAAAAGGTACAATATGTTTTTACATGAGGTAAAACAAATGAATGTCAACAATGCAAGGTGTTAAAAAATAGGTGGGATTGGGGAAAATACAATCAATGCAAACTGGAGACTATAACTAACAGAAACACTGTATTATGCTTCCTTCAATATAACAAAGGCAATATACCAATGCTAAATGCATATGGGGGCAAGGGGGAAGGGTATGGAACTCTTGGCATTGGGGATGCTGTCTGACTCTTTATTCCACTTTAGTTTAATGCTCCATTTCCTTTTGGTGCTTCCTAGCTATTATATTTTTCTTTCTCTTTTCCTTTTCTTTTGTCTCTCTCCTTCTTTTGAATCTTCCTCATCTTTGGGGAAGAAATGGATATGTCCTTATATAGATAGTGGCAATGGTGATGAATACAAAAATATGTGACTATACAGGGAAATATAGATTTTTTACTTAGGATGGAATGGATGGTGGTGAAAAAAACCATCTATACAAAAATGAGTTGATGAAGAAACCTTGAGGACACTATATTGAGTGAAATAAGATGGACACATTAGAACAAATACTGCAGGATCTCACTGATATGAACTAATTATAATATGTAAACTCATAGACATAAAATACAAGTTACCAGGATATAGCACAAGACTGAAGAATGGGGAGCGGTTGCTTATTATGAGCAGAATGTTCAACTAGGATTAACTTAAATGTTTGAAAATGGACAGAGGCAATGGTAGCACACTGTGAGAATAACAGTGCTGAATTGTGTGTGAATGTGGTGAAAGCATAAGCTCAGAGTCATGTAGGCCACCAGAAGGAAAGCTGGAAATTAAAAGATGGGAATGTATAAAACAGTGAATCTTGTGGTTGGCAATGTCCATGATTAACTGTACAAATACTAGAAATTTCTCTCATAAACCAGAACAAATGTATGACACTATAACTAGAAGTTAAGGAGAGAGGGGCATATAGGAAAAAATATACCTATTGCAAACTACATACTATAGTTAGTAGTATTTAAACTTTCTTTCAACAGTAACAAACGTACTATACCAATATTATGAATCAATAATGGAGAGGGATGGTTAGGGGAATGGGAAGATTTGAGTTTTGTTCTTTTGTATCTGTTTCTTTTCTGGAGTAATGAAAATGTTCTAAAAATCGAATAAAAAATGGTGGTGATGGATGCACAGCTGTATGATGGTACCGTGGGCAATTGATTGTATACTTTGGATCTTTGGATAATTTTATGGTATGTGAACAATCTCAATGTAAAATTGAAGTTAAAAATATATATAGAGAGAGACACACAACAGCATATCTGAAGAGGCAGAAGAAAGGATCAGTGAGCTAGAAGACAGGGTAATCAAATTTGAACAGTCAAAAGAAAAGATGGAGAAAATTGGAAAAATCTGACCACGGTCTCAGGAAAATGACTGACAACTTGAGGTACACAAACATATACATCAAGGGTGTC
This sequence comes from Choloepus didactylus, assembly GCF_015220235.1. NCBI lineage: Eukaryota > Metazoa > Chordata > Mammalia > Pilosa > Megalonychidae > Choloepus > Choloepus didactylus. The sequence continues at coordinate 705,987 of NW_023637590.1, forward strand.
CCAGAAGCAGAAGAGAAGGGAAAAGAACTGGGAAGCATAGTCAAAGAAATAATGGATGAAAATTTCCCAACCCTTATAAGAAACATAAATTTGCAAATCCAAGAGGCCCAAGATACTCAAAACAGAATAAATCTGAACACACCCTCTCCAAGAAAAATTGTAATCAGATTCAAATGCCAAAGAAAGAGAAAATTCCAAAAGCAGCAAGAAAATAGTGATTCACCATCTTCCAGGGAAGGCAAATAAGTCTATGTGCTGATTTCTCATCCAACAACACTTACGCAAGAAGACAGTCATATAATACATTTAACATACTGAGAGAGAAAAATTACCAGCCAACAATTCTCTATCCAGCAAAGCTACCCCTCAACAGTGAGGGAAATGGGTGGGGCAAGATGGCAGCTTAGTGACGTGTGGAACTGACTGATCTAGAGCATTTAGTAAACAGCCAGGAAGAACTAGTAAATAGCCTGGAACAACCAGAGGGACTTCCATGACTGGACTCACATCACACACCAGTCTAGAAGTGGTGAAATTGTTGAAACCATAACATAGAACCATAAGTAAAGTACCCCTAAAAGGCAGAGGCTGGCAACCCTCCCCACTGGCATTGAAGCTAAGTTGGAAGACTTCCCTGTGGGTAAAAGAAACAGTCTCTACTCGGAGCAAGGGAAGGTAGCTCAACCAAGTTCCAATCATGTTTTAATTAACACACTAAATACAATCTTCAAGCACAGATAAACCCAGAGGAAGCAAGAGAGGAATTCTAAGGTCTGTTTCAAGAAAAAGGAAGTGGGGCTGAAGGAAAAATAAATAAATAAAAACAGAGGCTTTTGGAGTTGTTCAAGTTCACAATACTGTTAAAGGGCTGTGCTCTCAGAAAAGGGATACACAGACGTGGGTACCAACTCCTGCTGTTGACTCATGAAACTGGGGGTCTGTGGATTATTTCTGAAAAGGGGATTTCTTTTCTTTCTCTCTCTCTCTCATTTTGTAAACTATTCTAAGTAGCTCATTAGAAAAAGCCTCCAGCATTTTCAATTATCAGTGCTGACACAAGCATGGGTAGAGTGAAGTAGGTCTATCAGACAAAGTAAGGAGTCAAGTGAAGGAAATAATTCCCTGAAGGGCATATCTTTCCCAAGAAAAGGGGGAGTGGGGCACAGCTGTGGTGGTGGCCTCCTTCAGTGAATTCAGACCACAGGGGCATCGAAAAAAAAACCACTTCAGCTTGGCTTCTGACTCACCCTCAGTCTCTGGCAAGGATGCGGTCTGCTGAAACTTAGAGGCACCATATCCTTTATGCCAGTTGGGAGCTGTTGTCTGACAAGCACCACCTGCTGGGCAGCACAGGAAATGCACAGATTCTAGAGGCCTCACAGGAAAGTCTGACAAGGTGCTGAGTCTCATCCTCAGGGAAATTTGATACTGATTACATTCTCCTCCTGAAACCTGGACCTGACTACTCTGGGAAAATCTGCTTGAGATTGATTATATCAGGGTAGACACTCCTATAAAAATGGTCCCATCTAGGGAAGACAAGAATCAAAATGAGAGCTGAAAAATTCTGATCAGTTAAACAGAAGACATGCTAGACGTCTAGAAAAACTTGAACTGAATGCCAAAGAACAGACAGAGAACAAAGCCAACCAACTAGAAAACCCTAGGCAAAAGAGTGACCATGACCTGTAGAATAAATGAATGGAGGAAACCTGATGCCTAAACACCAACAAAAAAATTGAGTCACATTAGGATAAAAGAAGACATGACCCAGTCAAAGGAACAAAGTTACACTGCAGAGGAGATAGTGGAGTTTAAAAAACTAAAGATTTTCAAACAAACATGTTATATCAATTCAAAATCAAATCAATGAATTGAGGGAAGACATGGCAAAAGAGATGAAGGGATATAAAGAAGACATAGGGAGAATGTGAGGAAGCAACTAAAAAAACTGTAAAAACAATTGGAGGAAATCACGGGAATGAAAGGCACAGTAGAAGAGATGAAAAACATCGTGGAGATTTGCAACAGCAGGTCTGAAGGGGCAGAGGGATTAGTGAACTATGGGACAGAACATCTGAAATCCTACACACAAAAGAACCAACAGGACAATTAGTGGAAAAACATGAGCAGTGTCTCAGGGAATTGAATGACAACATGAAGCCCATGAATGTAAGTGTTACTGGTGTCCCAGAAGGAGAAGAGAAGAGGGGCAGAAAGGATAATAGAGGAATTAATCAATAAAAATGTCCAAACTCTTATGAAAGACATAACATGACAGATTCAAGAACCACAGCATACCCAAAACAGAATAGATCCAAATAGTTCTACTCGAAGACACCTGCTAATCAGATTGTCAAATGTCAAAGTCAAAGAGAGACTTCTGAAAGCAGCAAGGGAAGTGATCCAACACATTCAATGAAAGCTCAGTAGGTCTATATCCAGATTTCTCAGCAGAAACCATGGAGGTTAGAAGTCAGTGGTACAATATATTTAAGATACTGATGGAGAAAAACTGCAAATCAAGAATTCTATATCAAGCAAAACTGTTCTTCAAAAATGAGGAAGAGTTTAAAATATTTTCAGACAGACAGACACTGAGAGAGTTTGTGAACAAGAGACCTGCTCTACAAAAATACTAAAGGGAGCACTACAGGTAGACAGGAAAAGACAAGAGAGAGAGGTTTGGAGAAGAGTGTAGAAATGAAGGCTATTAGTAAGTGTAAAAAGACAGAAAAAAATAAAAATAAGTAAGATAGGACATATAATATCCAAAAGATAGAATGTTAACAGGGTAGCACAATGTAAGTTCCCTGAACAAAGCTCAGTGTGAGTAGGTTTAGAAGGCAGCTAGTGGCATGTATGACACCAGAAGGAAAGATAGAAGGTAACGATTGGGACTGTATAACTTCACAAAAACTACATTGGATCATAATGGTGATCAAATGTACAAATGTAAAAATGTTTTTACATGAAGGAGAACAAATGATTGCCAACATTGCAAGGTGTTAAAAATGGGAGTGTAAATGGAAAAATACAATCAATGCAAAGTGTTTTATATAGTTAACAGTAACATTGCAATATGCTTCAATGAAATGTAACAGACAATATACAAAAGCTGTCAATAAGGTGGATATAAGGCAGAGGTATGGGATTCTTCATGTTATTGTTGTTTTTCCTTTTCATTTTCTTCTATAGTTTATTTTTATTCTTCCCTTTTTCCCTCCTCTTTCTTTGCAAAAGAAATGGAAAAGTCCTTATATACATTGTGGTGATGAATGCATAACTATATGATTATACCAGGAATCACTGACTGTTCACTCAGGATGGATTGTATGGTGTATGAATAATACTGTTTAAAAATAAACAGAAACATACAAATGCTGGACAATATGTGGAGTGAGGGATGTACCTATTCACTGTTGGTAGGGAACTACAATATCACAGCCCATCTGGAGGGCAGTGTGGTGGGTCCATAGAAGGCAAAGTAAGTGTTGCCATATGATCCTGTAACCCTGATTTTAGGTATATAGTGGGAAGAACTGAAAACAGGGACATGAATGAACACAAGCATACTGGTATTTATGGTGGCAGTATTCATGATCTGCAAATGGATTTTGGTGGCCTAAAGGTTCACTGACAGATGAACAGAAGGGTGAAATGTTGTGTATGCATACAATGGAATACAAAGCAGCTGCAATAGGTTAGAAAGTTGTGAGGCATGCAACTAGATGAGTGAAACTTGAGGACAGTATGTTGAGCAAAAGAAGTCAGAAACAAAAGGCTAATATTATAATGCCTCACTAATATGGACTAAATATAATGTGCAAACTCTGAGAATTGAATTTGAAATTACAGGTTATCAGGGGAAGGCTAATTGTAAAGGTTCCTAGATTGTAACCTCTTACAGCAGACATATTTATTTCTGATTTTTTAGTTATTTCTACATTCTAAAATGATGGGCTGCTTGTAAACAACTTGGTAGTTCCCTGGAACTCTAGGTATCTGTGTGACACCCGAGACTCAAAACTAGAGTTCTGCAGCTATGGAAGTTATTACCCCATACAGCAACTGTTAGAAAAGCTGAAAAAGAGATCAGACTTCAATCAGAGATATGAATGAAGTATAAAGAATGATACTGGCAGTGTTTTAAAACTTCAACTTCTGTATGAGACCAAAAGGAGAGATGTTTATTTGGTGCAAAATTTGCATTTTCTGTAGCACACTATCAAATAGAACTCGTGTGGTCAGTTTATTTGAACAGCATGATTACATGGAAACTTGAATATGGTGTGAGATCTTGTTAGTTTGTACAGGTTAGTGTGATGCCCTGAGACATTCCAGAGCAATTTAAGCAAATAAAAAAGCATTTGTAAAGCCCTCTTGAGTGATTAGGGGAAAATGTGGAAATATTAAACTTCCCCACCTGGGGAATTCCTGTAATTCTCGCAAGCACTGGGGACTACCAACATAATAGGCCAAACCCTCAATCCTGGGGCTTGCCCTTATGAAATGTATTCCTGCAAAGGAGAAGCTAAACCTATGTATAATTATGCTAAGAATCATAAAAGTCAAAAGAGAACCTCTTTTTGCTGCTCTGGTGTTGCCTTTCTTTGTAAGCCAACTCTGCAGGTAAACTCACTAGCCTCCCCAATATGTGGGATATGACTCCTAGGGGTGTAAGCGTCCCTGGAAATGTGGGACATGACTCCTCAGATAAGCCTGTTTCTGGTATCATGGGATTGGAAAAGGATTCTTGGACCAAAAGAGGGAAAAGAAATGAGACAAAGAGAGTTTCAGTGGCTGAGAGATTTACAATAGAGTTGAGTGGTCATTCTGGAAGTTGCTCTTACGCATTATATAGATACCCCTTTGTAGTTTTCAGTATATTGGGATAGATAGTAGGAAATACCTGAAACTGTTCAACTGTATGTAATCCAGTATCTTTAATTCTTTAAGAAGACTGTAAAACTATGCAGCACTTACGGTGTGACTTTTTTAATTGAAAAAAACCTTGCGATTGACAATCCCCTCATCCAGTGTATTAAAAGCTGAGTAAGAAAACAAAGAGCAAAATATATCAATAATGGGGGGGATAAGGTGTATGGGATGTTTTGAGTGTTGTTTTTAAATTTATTTTTATTCTTACTGTTTTGTAAGTAATTAAAATGTTCAAAAATTGATTGTGGTGATGACTTCACAACTGTTCATATCAACACACTATGATACTGTGAATCATGGACTGTACACTTCGGATGATTATCTGGTATCAGAATACATCTCAATGAAGCTATTTAAAAATGAAAGCTGAAACACTATAATCTCCCATTGGAAAGGCAAAAAGAAATCAAGCCTACCTTGGGAATTATTCTCATTATCTCATAATCAATTTTAACATTCAATTGAACCTTTGAAACCTTTTCTCATGTGGGTTATTTTCATCAATACTGATTCCTTTTCTCTCCATTATCTGCACAATCTCAAATAAATGAGGACAGGTGCACCATTCAAGAAAAGCATGAGTATCATTTTAATTTTTAAAAATTTGATGCACACAGTCTATCATCATATATTGTTTAGATACACATACACAGGGAAAGAGTTGTACATGAAAAGATTACTTACGTTGGCAATTCTGATATGCTGAGACACCATCTCAAAATTTCTGTTACGTTCAGCTAGCTTGGGTTTGACCAATTCCCTGCTGGAGACCACTCTGCTGTTCATCAAAATGAGGGTTTGGCCATGGACCTTCTCCACCTGGAGGCCAGCATCATCCAGCTCCAACAGTAACTGCTACATGTAAGAAAACACAAAGCCATCATGTGGGGAAAAATCAAAGCCCAACTTGGACCGACACCCACTCAGAATTAAAGGCAGTTTAAATAAATGTCTGGTTATACCACCTTCAACCCAAGTATGAGACTCATCATCACCTCTGTCCTTCCCACCTACAGAAAGGCCAAGTGTCTGCTGTGTGGCAAGGACACATCCATAAGTGGGCACCCCCTGCCAGCACCCCCTCCCAGAGGCACCACCATCCACCCTGCTGGCTACCTGCATGATCCCCTCACATTAACTCGCTGGTTTCTTTTCAATCTTGTCCAGCACATCTTCCACTTGGTAAAGTCAGATGCTTATGGGAGCCACGTTTCTGTCAAATGTTTCTACCTGGTTCCGGAGGTTTCACAAAGGAATTGGTAAAATGCTGACTCAATCCTATAAAATATTTAAGACAATAATCTAAGTGACTCAAAATGCCCAGAAATAGCAGCACTGGATGCTGAATTTAAAGAAGGGTTTCTTTGCAAAACTCTACCCCTGTGGATGAAACACATTCTTAAAAATGCACAGCTGGGGTTAAACACTTTTCAAATTTATTCTATTTGCAGCATGATACAATAAAACTCTTAAGAATAATACAAGAAAAATTTGTCTCCCTTATTGCTCAGTTTTTTATTTCAAATGATTTCATTTTGCCTCTCCACACCACACTTTGATCATATTTTAAAAATCCCACTTAAGGAAGTGTTCCAGTTTGCTAAAGCTGCTGTTATACAAAATACCAGAAATGGATTGGCTTTTATAAAGGGGATTTATATGTTATGAATTAACAGGTATAAGGCCAAAAAATTGTCCAAACTAAGGCATCAACATGGGGATACCTTCATTGAAGAAAGGCTGATGGCATCTGCAACACTTCTGAGAGCTGCCATCTGCTGATCATTTACTCCTGGGCTCTGGTTTTAAAACTGCTTTCTCCAAAATGTGTCCGGGCCTCAGTCTCTCTTAGCTCCTCTATCTCAGATCCTGTGTATCCTTGCTTGTTCTCCCAAGGCATTTCTCTCTAAGCATTTTCCACAGCATTTTTATCTAAGTGTCCTCTCTTAGCTTCTCTGGGCTCCAACTATACTATCTCTGTATGATATTTATCATGCTTCATGACATAAGGCAAGAAGATGGGGTAAAGAATTTCTTTACTGATGTCTGTGATATGTATATAAAGTTTGCAATGAATCCATTTTATGAACCCAATACTCCTAGTTGATCAAGCACATTTCACAGAAAAGTTCAGTTTCTTGGAAAGAAATACCTATTAAGCTGAAGGCACAAAAATTCTGAAATAAACAATGTCATTTCCCACAATGGGGTATACTCAGGAATGTGAACATTGAAAGTAACTTGATGAAATAGCCTGGGAAACTTATAGTGTCAGTTTATCAAAACATAATGAAATTCATTTTATATTTAAAAAACAGTACATCCAGTTTCTTGTCACTTATCAATAGATCACTGCTTGTGAAAAATGTTATACATAATGAGCTCTCTATCAGTAATCTTGAAATATTTTTATTTTAGAGATTGAAAATGGATAGTTTATTCAGATAGCTTTATCTGGATTTGACAATGCAAAAAAAGTCATAATCAAGATTTGGTAAACAGATTTCAAACAAAAAGCTTGTGGTAAGGAATGAAATTGATAGCACACACCCATTGATTAAATCATACATTTAGGGATGTTGTTATAAAAGTTAATAGGCAATGTGCATAGCACCACCCAAGAAGCTGAAGAGAAAAACCTTTTGTGATGCTAAATGTCACATGTCTGCCCCTGATGGAGAATGGGAATAGAGATTCTGAGGTCATTTGAGAATACTGGATTTACATTTGTAAAATGGGAGGCTGGGAACAAGAGCAAACAAGAGGCTCACAATGAAGTGCTTAGTTTCTGTATTTTATTTCCTTTTCCTCAGTCAGTAAAGTGAGGATTAAGTGAACCAGTTGTTATCTGTACTAGTTAAATTATGAGGCTATTTTAGAATTGTACTCCAGAGGTTGCATTACATTTGCATTTGCACTTTTAGCCTTTTAGTCTATAAACCAGAAAAAAGAGGGGTTGGTCTCTTTTGCATTGTAATAAGTATGAGATCTTACTGTAAAATAGTAAACATCCACAGAAAAGTGAGTAATATAACCAGATATTTTATGTGCTAATCATGAGTATTTGAAAACTTCTGAAACATTCTGAATAAATTGAACAAGTAATTCTAAGATCCTTGTGTGAAGTTGTTGACCATATATTTCACCCTATTTGATTTCTGAAATAAAGATGTTTGTCCAAAAATTAAGTCCCCTTTTATAGTCTCTGAAAGTATTAATTCACTTAATCCTTCCAACCATGAGACTTGCAATCACCCATTAGAGAAGTTAGAGAGGCATGTGTTAAGTGGCTTCCACATGTTTATGCCATGATAAAGCAGTGGCCTAAGGTTTCAGTCCTGTGCCCATCCAGAGTTCAAATCCTTGACCATATCCCTAACAGAGCAGGATGAAAGGCCCTGGATTCAGAGAAGTGCATGCCTGAGCTCCTGCCACCTCCTTGTATGACAAGATCTGTGTCCCTGGGTCAGCCCAATGGCTCTTGAAGGGCAGAGGACTTGTACCTCAGCCAATGTGAGGAGCCACATGATACCAACTAGTCAGCATGACTAGGACAGCTATGAGAGCAGTAACTGTAATTTCCCAGGAAATATCCCTTGGAAACAGATAGAGGGAGATGAGAGAAGGTGCAGCCCAGCTCCACACCTGGGGACTCAGGCTTCTGATAGAAAAACAAAACATAGTATGGAGACCAAATTGACAGGGAATATAGTAAAAAATCTTATTAACTTTTCTTTGCAGAACAGGTGTACCTGTGCAGAATACACACCCTGCCTATCAGGGGAGTGAGAGAGGGAGAAAGAGAGAGAGAACCAGATCCAGAGTGAGGCATAGTTTCTGCTCTTAATACATAGTGTACACCTTTTTATGTATTAACATATGTTCAATACTTAGGTTTTACCTTCAAATTATTATATTAATATATATGATGTATAGTAAAGCATTAAACTTGCTCAAAATGAGGTATGGATTTGTACTTGGCTTCAGGACTATAACCTCTGGACTGAAATTTCTTGCCTGTTAGGTGAGTATTTGTCTAGGGGTCTTGGTTCACAACACAGAGCCTAAACATGTGATTTAGGGTTCAGGTTTTGGATCACACAGTATGAGCTCCACCCTAGAGTGGCTGGAGTCTGAGATCATTTATATAAATCAACAAGCATGTCTGAGTTATGGAGTCCCAATAAAACCTCTGGACACCAAGTATCCAGTGAGCTTGCCTAGTTAGCAATACTAAGCACATATTGTCACATATCAATGCAGGAAAAGAAACACTGTCCACATCTCTATGAAGAGAGGATGATGGGAAGTGCCTCACTTGAAATTTTCCAGGACTTTACCCTATACTCCTTTCCCCTTGGCTGCTTTTGAACTTTACCCTTCAAAGCTAATAAACTACAAATGTTAGTGTAGCAGCAAAATTTTGGACAGTTCCTCTAACTTCAAATATTTTCATAGTAAACTGAAAAGTTCAGAGGACAAAACTGAATAATATATCTCCCTTTCTCATATCATCACCAATCATAGCTTCTCCCTCCCAATAGGCAATCACAGTCACCAGATTTGTGAGTGACTTTCAGAGATTTGGAAGCTCATATAGATCTATACAAGTATCTTTGAAACTGCATGAAAATTCTCCATGTGCCTAGGGCAGAAGTAGAGGCTCCTAAACCCCACCCCTTGAAGGATGATAATTGCCTAGCAGCACCCAAGTGAGGGATGGGAGAACAATTGGGAATCATGGCCCTGAGTCAATATCTCAAGTTCAACTTGTGAGTATTCTGTTGAGGATTCTTCCATCTATATTGTTAAAAGAGATTGGTCTATAATTTTCTTTCTTTTTTTTTTTGTAGTATCTTTATCTGACTTTGGTATTAGGGTGATGTTAGCTTCATAGAATGAGTTAGGTAGCTTTCCCTCCTCTTCAATGTTTTTGAAGAGTTTGAGCAGGATTGGTACTAATTCTTAAAAGCTTTCTCCTGTAATTTCTCTTTACCCACTGGTTTTCTAAGAGTGTGTTGTTTAGCCACCTTATATTTGTGAATTTTTTGATCTTCTGCGTGATATTTATTTCCAACTTCATTCCATTATGATCTGAGAAAGTATTTCATATATTAATGTTTTCAAATTTGTTGAGACTTGCTTTGTGATCCAACATGTGGTCTTTGCTAGAGTATGTTCCATGAGCACTTGAGAAAAATATGTATCCCACTATTGTGGGGTGTAATGTTCTATAAACATCTATCAGGTCTAGTTCATTTATCATACAATCCAACATCTGCATTTCCTTATTGATCTACTGTCTAGATGTTGAGATGACAGCAGTGTCTTGAAATCTCCAACTATTATTGTAGAGGTATCTACTTCTCATTTCAGTGTTCTCAGTGTTTGCCTCATGTATTTTGGGGTACTCTGGCTTGGTGTATAAATATTTATAGTTGTTATTATTTTCTTGATAAATTGACCATTTTACTAGTATATAGTGTCTTTTTTGTGTGTCTTTTAATTGTTTTACTTTTGAATTCTAATTTGTCTGAAATTAATATATCTACTCATACTTTTTTCTATTTGGTGTTTGCATGAAATATCTTTTTCCAAACTTTCACTTTCAGCCTATTTTTGTCCTTGTGTCTAAAGTGAGTTTCTTGTAGACAGCATATAGATGGGTCCTGTTTTTTTAACCCAATCTGTGAGTCTATGTCTTTTAATTGGGGAATTTAATCCATTAACATTTAGTGTTATTACTGTAAGGGCAGTACTGTCTTCTATCATTTTGTCTTTTATATTTTATATGTCATATCAGTTTTTTCTTTCTCTCCTTTTACCCCCTTTGATATTCTTCATTTCTACACTCTTCTCCAAATCTGTCTCTCCTGTCTTTTCATATCAGCCTGTTGCACTCCCTTTAGTATTTCTTGTAATGGTGGTCTTTTATTCACAAACTCTCTCAGTGTCTGTCTGTGACAAGATTTAATCTCTTCTACATTTTTGAAGGACAGTTTTCCAGGTATAGAAGTCTTGATTAGCAGTTTTCTCTTTCAGTATCTTAATACATCATACATCAAAGACATATAACTGCCAATCAGAGCTTTCATTCAGCAGGAGACACCAATGATGTGACTCCAACCATAAGCCTTCTTGCCTCCATGGTTTCTGTGGAGAAATCTGCATATAGTCTTATCAAGCTTATCTTGTATGTGATAGATCATTTTTCTCTTGCTGCTTTCAGAATTCTCTCTTTGTCTTTGACATTCATTCAACCATCTGATCAGTGTCTTGGAGTAGGTCTATTGTGATCTGTTCTGTTTGGTGTGTGCTATAATTCTTGAATCTGTAATTTTATGTCTTTCACAAGAGATGGGAAATTTTCAGCAATTTTTTCTTCTATTATTCTTTCTGCCCCTTTACCCTTCTCTTCTCCTTCTGGGACACCCATAATATGTATATTCATGGGCTTCATGTTGTCATTCAGCTCCCTAAGACCATGCTCATATTTTTCCATTCTTTTCCCTGTCTGTGCTGTTGTGTGTATGATTTCAAATGTCCTGTCTTCCAGTTCACTGATCCTTTCTTATGCCTGTTCAAACCTACTGCTGTACGTCTCCATTGTATTTTTCATCTCTTCTTTTTTGACTTTCATTCCCATAAGTTCTGCCATTTGTTTTTCAAGCTTATGAAATATTCTTTATGATCATCCAGTGTCTTCTTCATATTCTTCATCTCTTTTGCAACATTTTCCCTCACCTCATTCATTTGGTTTAGGAGATTTGTTAGAACATCTTTAATTAGTTGTTTCAATTCCTGTATCTCAGTTTAACTATTAGTTTGTTCATGTGGCTGGTCCATACTTTCATGTTTCCTCATATGACTCATTATTTTAAGCTATCTTGGCTTCTGGTTTTCTTGATTAGTTTACTCTGGAGCTTGTTTTTCACTCTTTTACCTAAGGTTTTCTTGTTCCTTGTTTTGTTCTCTATAGTTTTGCATTCAATTCAACTTATTCTAGACCTCTAAGATAGCTTCTATTTTATTTACTTCATCAGAATTTTTCAACTCTTGTTTTTCTGTTTCTTGCTCTTTGGGTAGGAAGAAGGGTGTATTCCACCCAACTGGGCCTCCTACTTTTTCATTTGAGCCCCAGAGAAAAAGCAAAAGAAGCAATAAACATTCTGTGAAAATAATTCTTAAATGGATAAATGATAGATGAATTTCCTTAACCTACCAGTAGACTGTTATGTTCTCATGCTTGTCCCTTAAATTTTTGGGTTCCTTAGTCCATGACTCTTATAACAACACTGCCCCTACCAGGAACTGCACTTGTCACCTGGCTCCCCATCAGGAAGAGTCCTTGACTTGCTGCCAGTGGTCACACACTGCCACTTGTCTTATAGTGACCTACATTGACCTGAACATTGTCTTCCCACATGATTCCCTATGAGCCCCACAAGTCTGGAAAAAGAGAGAAATGAACTAATAACCTGTGAGATGAACTGACATCATCTACTCAGTTGTCCAAGACAATCATTAAATTCATAACTTCTGTTACCTTTCTCCCACCACAAGATTTTGTTGGTCAATGAGCTTATATAGTCCAATTAGTAAACATTTTAAAATTAACTTCCTCTCTTGGTCTCCCTGACTCCTGTTTCCTTTGCTCAGTTTCACAGTCACTTGTCTCAAGCCTGTGTTGCTCTGCACAAAACTCTTGGCTCCTTCCTGAAGATTCTCTCTTTTCAAGGATTTTCATGTTTCATGGTCATGCTGTGCTGTTTCATGAATTTGTCCATTACACACTATTTCTTCCTCCAGGTCACTTCTTCCTCTGTTTTTGTGTATCAAGTATGACATTCAAACTCAACCTTCAAGACTCAGGTTAAGGAACACCTCTTTTGAGAAACCTTCCCCAAATTCCTTCATTAGAGTTTCTCAGGTAAGACTTTATCCTTAAAGACTCTTTGCTTCTTAGGTATGGATTAAAATTTCTTCTTTGAATTGCAAGTACCTGAAATATGTAGGGCATATTGGTATTACATACCCAAGAGCTTGGCAGTGCACTGGTCATGCAGGTTTCCCCATTACTGTTCCATGACAGTGACAATGTCAGATGACAGAAACCCATAGGACCATGGAGAAGATGGGAGATTGACTGTGGCCAGCAGGCAGTGCTGTGGGATGGAACTTCCTGACCAGCAGGGAGGTTTCCCAAAGTGGGGATAAGTGTCCCTAATAGCAGCAAGCCTAGGGCAGAACCCTGTGCTCAAGAGGGGCACCCAATGCCTGGTTCTCTCTGGGCTTGGCAAAGTCTTCTGCTCACAGGCCCATCTGTCCCAGGAGCTGATTCTTGCTGGGGTTTCCCCAGGGAGCACACAAGCAGCCCTGCCTGTCAGCCTCCTGTAACAACAAGGTCCTCAGCTCAGAGAAAATGGGGCAGAGAGGAGTTAGGTTCAATTTTCATGACCAGACCCTCCTTTGATTATGTCAAAAGGGAGGGAATAAGAGCATCCCAGATCCATTGGGGCCTCAGGGGCTGTGTTCACCATGGCCTGGAACCCCTTCCTCCTTGTGCTCCTCTCTCACTGCACAGGGGTCAGGCCTCAGAGGCTGACTTAGATCTCAGTAGCTAAACATGGTCTCTGTCCATCACTCATGAGTGTTTGTCTGCAGCTTCCCTCTCCCAGCATTGCTGACTCAGGTGCCCTCCTTCTCTGCATCCCTGGGAATGTCTGTCAGACTCATCTGTACCCTGAGCAGTGATGTCAGTGTTTATTGATCCAGGATAATCTGGCTCCAGCAGAAACCAGGGAGCCCTCCCAGGTATCTCCTGTTCTATCACACGGACACAGAAAAACTCCAAGGATCCAGGGTCCCCAGGTGCTTCTCTGTACCCAAAGATGCCTTGGCCAATGTAGGCCTTTTCCCCATCTCTGGGCTCCAGAATGAGGATAAAGCTATTACTGTATAATTGGGTACAATAGTGCTGACACAATGACACAGGCAGGTAGGGAAGTGGGACAAAAACCCTTGGAGCCATAAGGGCTGGCCTATGACTCTTTTATTGTTGATGATAAACTACATTTACTCTTATTTTTATTAAAAAATCCCAATGCAGAAATTGTTGCCCAGATTTTCACCAAATAATTTAAAGACAAGAAAGTAATTTTTTACTAGACCTGGGCCAATATGAATAGACTTTTTTATACTATGGGTTGCTGGTGCCCCATGGCCTGTGTTCAGGGAGATGCCTTCAATTTCTTTTCCTTTCTCAAACAACGCCATTCATGTAACTTCAGTTAACACAGAGTTGTGAGGATAATCCTTACATACTTAAATTTCATGTCTCTTTATTTAATGTTTTGTCCATCTCTGACTAATTCAAACTCTGGTTTTGTGTGTGTGTTTATAAATGAATGTAAATACCTTGTTTCTGAAGAAATCACTCTTTCATTTTTATGACAGCACTTTTGGGATTTATCCATGGAGAAGGATGACAATTTATTTATTTCCCTCAACTGCTGTACAAATAAATATTGTGTAAATATCTGGTCCAGTTGAAAATTACCTTTTCTTATTTTATAAAATAAAAAAACAATCAGAAAAATGAGCCACTTGCTGATTTATGGACTGCCTGTCCTGAGCCAGCCAGATGGCCTCCTGTGGCTCTATCCCCACCCACTCAACCCTGAACACCTCCTGAGTGTTGGCATCAGAGGGGCCACCAGCCCAATCAAGGACACAGGTTTGGGGTCCTCAGTGGCTCAGTGGGACCCTGGCCTAGTGGTTCCAAGAGCAATGTGGCCAGCAGGAGTCACTGTGGGGCTGTCCTTGGGAAGACGGTGCTGGGCCCTCCCAGCTGGGAAAGCCTCAGTGGGTTGGAGGGGAGTGAACACAGTGAGGCCACTGAGCTGTGACTGGACTGTGGATGTCGGGGCCTCTCAGGGCCCCAAGGCCTCACTTGAAGGACCCCAGTCAGATAGCTCTCTCTTGCTCCTTCCCTTCCTCCCTACTAGAGAGACACTGCCCATGGTCAGAGAGAAGGGACATATTTGAATGTGGGAACTCCTCCATCATGGCATCTTGGGAGAGAATATAGAGACTTAGGGAGACCAGGTTTCATGCTGAAGTCTCAGGAGGCAGAGCTTTGTACATTCACCATGACCTGGGGCCCCTCCTCCTCCTCCTCACTCTCTGCCCAGATAAGGCTGATCCAATGTGTGTGGGAGACTCCTTGTGGGGTCCCTCAGCTGCCTTGGCCCCACTCCCTTCCTCCCTCAGCTCACTGCCTCTCTGTCTCTCCCAGATCCAGTGTGTGTGACCCAGGCAAGGCTGACTCTGCCACCCTCAGGGTCTCAGGACCTGGGACACATGCCACCATCACCTGCAGTGGATACAGCAACAACATTGACAACTGGGGAGCAGCATGGCTGCAGCTGGGCCCAGGCCAGGTCCCCAGATTCCTGAGCCACAGGAATAACAACTGAGCCTTGGGGATCTCAGAGAGATTCTCAGGCTCCAGGTTGGGCAACATGGCCTCCCTGAGCCTCTCTGGGCTCCAGCCTGAGGATGAGACTGATGATAGATGCTTAACATGGGAAAGCAGGCTGAGGGCTTGCACCATGCTCCAGGCTCAGGGGGAAGTGAGACAAGAACCTATGAGCATCATTTGCCTCTTCACTACCCATAGCCTTGGGAGGCATGGACCTGTGAGCAGATGTGGCTGTGTTCCTGCTGGATGGTGTCAGGAATAGAAAGAACTGTGGAATGAAGTGTCTCCCTTAAGTTGGGACTACTAAGAAAACTCAATGAGCCTACATAAAAGGATTGGAATGTTCCATTCAACGAATATCTATGTACAATCCAATTCTAAAGGTATTATGTTCTCTTTGACAATGTCATCACAAATCAACATTTTAAATCCAATACTAAATGTATTAAGTTGTCATTGACAATGCCATTGCAAATGAACATTTATAAAGAGGAAAGAGGCTAGAAATATTTATTTAATTTCTGACCTTACTCTTTATGCTTCAGGGCATCCCTCTCCTCGATTGTTCCCCCAGAACCCAACATCCACCAGTTTCTGCCTGTCACTGGACAGAGCTGTGAGGGGAGAATTCCAGGGTACAATGGTAAGACTGGGAAACCCCCACCCTCAAGAGGGTATTGTTGTAGACTGATTTGGACCACAGAAGCATGACTGGAAGAGGAAAATATACTGCAATAAATCCTGTAGAATTAATGGAAATGGTTGAGATGAAAGTTTAAATACTATGGTCTACCATTTTCAAAATTTTCAGGTGCCTTGGGAATTATTTGATTTTTAAAAAGTGTTTTCTTAATTTTTCCAGTTCTGCTTCTTTATCTCCTATGGAACTCATGTCTTGAAACTATTTAATCAACAAATAGAGAGAAATTAACAATCATTGTATCTAAAATTTTCCTTTTAAAGTCCCATGTATCAGGTTCAAACCTCCATCTCTCCATCCATCCATTAATTCATTCTACCAGCAAAATTTATTGATTAACCTCCATGTACTGGGTTGGTCTGGGAGGATGTAAATGCAATGCACTGAAGTGGGGTCCCTTCCATCAAAGAGATAACACTTGAAGAGAGTGGGTGTAAAAGGAAACCAATAGGCTCTAAAAAAGGTGTGTGAAAACAACTCTCCTTAACTGGGGAAATGGAAAAAGAGGTCACCTAGGTCTGGACATGTGCCAGGAGAGGAGGGAGTGAGGCTCCCCCAGAAGAGGGAGGGCCCAGCACCAAGACAGAGAGCTGCAGAAGTGCCACCTCTGCCCCTGGGGGTAGAAGGAGCTCAATGGTTAGGATCAGAAAGCAGAGCTTAGGGCACCAGCGACTTGTACAAGATCAGGAATAGAGTTTTTCTCTTACTAAATTGTTCTTATGGGCTCAGTGGTTTCATTATAACAAAATAATAAATGGTCAACATAAAACATTGTTTGAAAGAAGCACCACCCATAATTGGCCTGTTCAGAGATATCTATTGGAAATCTGACACCTTACATGCTTCCAGGTGTTTTTTTTTTGACTATTTCCTTGTTCCTGTGGGCTCTGATTTTTGGAGGGGGAAGGAATGAAGTTCAGACTGAGCAAAAATATATATATTTCCTTTTTTTCATTTTGTAATTCACAGTCAACATCTCCACATCTTTCTAGCAACCTTCACTAATTAAGATCATCACTTATTCATATATTTTTGTAGAATTCTATGATTTTTTTCTGAATTACAAGCTGTATGTTGTTGATTTTCTCTGAAATTACCTCTGTTCATATAGCCTACTCCTCTTTCCCAGGGAAAACTCCTAAACTGAGATGTTTGGTTCAAAGAAAGAATGCAAAATACTCTGAAGCCTTCTTTCTTCTACCACAAAGCCATAGCAGAAATTAAAAGCAAATAATAATTACAAGTTATAATAAACTTATAATAATAAAGGGGCATATTCCATATTTTTCAAGGCATCATTAAGCCATTTTCTGTTTCATATTTAAGTGAAAATTCCTCAAAAGTGCTTAAAGCATTATAAATTCTTTCAACTCTGGCACTGTGATAAAAAGACCAAACAGCCTCTCATTCCCAAAACAGATTGTCAGCCCACTCCCCCCCACACACACACACATGCACACACACACACACACACACACACAAGCCTCAGGGACATTGAGCTGTTGCAGAGCCTCATCATAAACTCTGTGGTCACCACCAAGGAGCAGTGCTAGGAGATGCTGTGACAGGGTGGAGATGCTCAGTGTTTCTCAGCTTGATAAGGCTCCTGGATTCCCCATCCCTGCCTCATCCCCCAGAGCCTCGCATCTGGGCTCCATGGTCAGACCTGGTGGGAAAACCTGTAAATACTTAGGCTTTGGTCACATGTCTTTGGTCAAATGTTTTTTATTTAAAAGTCCCTGAAGAAAATTATTAAAATAATTATTGTCTTAAACTAGCTCTCTATTCAATTTGAGGTTCAAAGTAAATAATTTACACAGAGTCAGGTGGACATGGGTGTAATTTCCTTAGTCATTAGGGACCCTGAGATGAAGACCAGGGAATATGGAAATTGAAATGCAGACAGACAGATTTTCCTTAATAATTAGAAATAAATACAAACAGGAAGAGACAAATTAGAGACAAGCAATGAATGTGGGATGGCCTGTGAAAAACAGGGGAAATGTGAATAAAAGATGAATCAATACTTAATTGTTTAAGGAGTAGCTGGGAGCCTGAGCCTTTGGCCCATGGGAGCCACCAGGGGGAGCTGTGGGTCTTCTCAGGGCCCTGAAGGAAACACACATGGTTTGAATTGAATGGTCCCAGGCCCTGGCTCACTGGCCCATAAGAGAGGTGACAGCTGGTGCTTCCTCCCATAGGGGAACCCAGAGCTGACAACCACCGCCGGTGTCCTCCTGATGGTGGATCTACTCCCTGAGTCTTTGTCCTATAATTGGTGGGCAGTTTGGTGAGGTTGGGGAGATGCCTGCCATTTTCGAAGGGAAGCCTGGAGTATATTAATTCATGATGTACAGTTCACAAAATAGGGAAAGAGGAAGGGAGATGGCTGCATGTTATGCTATGAATCATGTTCTCAAAGGACATGTTCAAGTCCTAACCCCTGCTCCCTGCCCCAGCACCCACATTTCTGCATTTCCAGGTTCCCTCTCCCAGCCTGTGCTGACTCAGACTAACTCCCTGTCATCAACCCTGGAAAACCTGTGAGATATGTTGGATCCAGGAGAAGCCATATCTCCCATATTTCCTAAGATTGTCCTCAGACTCAAGACAGCTCCAGGGCTTGGAATCCCCAACTGCCTCCCTGCATGTAAAAGTCAGTGGAGGGCTTGAGATTATGGGTCCTCAAGGCCATTTGCTAAGCTCCAGGCACAATAAATTAATCTGATACTAAGCAAAATCTCAGTGTTCCCTACTGCTCAGAGTGTTTTTGAAGACTTTAGCTACTGGACCACCCCACCCCCCAATGTCCAGCAAGAGATAATTTTTCTCACACTGTATTTGGAAGCCTGCTGCTCCCTGTGGTCACTTGACCAGCAGTGTCAGGCTCATTCACTATCTTGAAACAAGCTAAGACCCACTTAACAAAGCCTAACACCTCCCTCATAACATCAGTGGGGGGGTGGTGGTGGTGGTGGTGGTGGTTAAAGGTTGAGCTCTGCTAATTTAGACACCCTTGGGTAATGCCTTTCACTTACACAGATACCCCATTTCCCAGAACCCTCAACCACAGGGCCCCCTGGTGCTCACTGCCCCTGGATCTCAGGGAGTGTGTGCCCGCACCCAGCAGGGGGCGCTGTGATGCCATCCTAGCTAGGAATTTCATCTGGGGATAGAGTTGAACAGTAGATTTTCACCTGAAAGTCAGTATAAATCTCTACCTAATTAATTAAAACAAAACAAACCTCTGTCAGCTCTCTCTTCATGTTTCTATCTCTGCTTGTTTGTTCCAGGCACTGAACAGATGCTTTGAGAACAGAACTCAGGAGTGAAGCAGGGGTCCCCATGTGTGGAAGGTGCCTGGGTGCATGTGTTGCTGAGGGTGGGTGGGAAGTTGCAGGAAAGAAACCTCCCAATAGGAGGGGATCTAACTTGTGATTTACAGATGAGGGAGGAGAGAGGTAGCTAGGAGAGACAGACAGACAGAGAGAGAGAAAGAGAGAGGTAGTAAGTAGAACAGTACTTGACACATAAGAAGAGACACAGGAGCCTCCTTAGAATAATTTAAAAAAATGTGAGATGTGAATAAAGGGCTTAGGTAGGAAATCTGAGACCTTCTGTGTCAACTTCTTGATCTCCCTCTCTCCTTGCAAATTCAATGCTTCTGCCCTTCCCCAGACTTCCCATCCCATCTCGAGGCTCATGCTCTATCTTCTGGGGAGGACCCACCCACCCCTGTGACCCCTTTTAGAGCTGTAGGGTCCTGGCTGCTCCTTGGGTGGCCCATGGAGTTGGTCATGTCACTTAGGGCAGAAGAGCACAGGAGAAGCAGAGCTCCCTCCTCTTAACAATGGGGGTCTCTCTGGAATCAAATCCCTGTGCCCTTTTAGATGGACTATTGTCCCATCAGGGCTGAAGAGGACCATGAAGGCTGACTCTGCCAGGTTGGGACCTGGTGTGGGATGAGAGAGAAAGGAGCTTGTTTCCCTGGGCTCTCCAGTAGAGGCTCTGCAGGCTTTGTTCCTGCTCTCTACTTCTGCTCACTGGGGCAGGACACAGACTCCTGTGCCCCCTCACAAACAGAATAAATGGGGTAAAGGTGAGAAAGAATCTCTTATTCCTGAAGAGGCCCAGAATAAATTATGGCAAACACATTGCACCCCAATAAGGGGGCCCCTGAATGATGTGCTGGCTCCCAATTTGTGAGGATGGGGTGGGTGCATGGCCAGGGGGATGTCTGGAGACTTTCTCTCTCTATAGTCAGCTCCAGGAACTTCAACCATGTCTTGAAGGAACTTGGACTCTCAGACAGCAGGGGGCACTGGGGGCATGTCCCCTGGGATCTATGGGGGGATCTCAGCTGGGAAACCAGGCCCTGCTGCCCTGTGTGGTGCCCTGTGCTCTGTGCTCCCTGGGGCCCAGCAGCTGTGACCTCACCAGGCCCAGGAGAGGCCCCCACAGCCACACCCCAGGCTCAGCTTGCACCAAATTCAGGCCCAGGGACACCTGGGGGAGGAGAAATAATTTGCATGAAGAGTTTCTCTCTCTCTCCCCCCACATGAGGGGAAAGGATAAGAGAGACTTTGGGCAGTTCTGCTCAGTTGTGGGGCTCAGGAAGCAGAGCTCTGGGGGTGTCTCCACCATGGCCTGGACCCCTCTCCTCCTCACCCTCCTCACTCTCTGCCCAGGTGACCAGCTGTGGAAAGCAGCAGAGGGGATGGTGGGGGGCACCTGGTACCATATTTCCTCCCTTCATTTGGGAACATGTTGTGGGCAATAGCCCCAGGCTCACCCTGTCTCTCCCCCTCCTCTCTTCCAGGATCCTGGGCACAGTCAGGGCTGACCCAGGAAGCCTCGGTGTCAGGGTCCCTGGGACAGACAGTCACTCTGACATGCAAGGGGAGCAGCTCTTACCTTGGATCTTATGGCGCTGGCTGGTACCAGCAGCTCCCTGGGGGCACCCCCAAGACTGTGATGCTCAGAACTTCTCGGCCCTCGGGGATCCCAGCTCGGTTCTCTGGCTTCAAGGCGAGTGGCACAGCTTCCCTGACCATCACGGGGCTCCAGCCTGAGGATGAGGCTGTCTATTACTGCTCAACATGGGACAGTAGCATCAGTGGTCCACAGTGCTCCAGACACATGGGGAACTGAGACAGAAACCTGCCCCTGCCCCCTGAGGCTGGTCTCCCCTCTGACAGCCTGTGACAATCACCAGTGGAGGGTGACTGTGGTTTCCCCTCCCTTGTCAGCATCCCATGACCTGAAGGTCAGAGCAGACAGCAAAAATATAGGGTCAATGACAATGGCTACTTCTCATTATTTTGTCCCCACATTTCACAAGCATTTGGTATTGTCAGGTTTCTTGTTTTGTCCAACCTACTGTTTGCACTGCAATCTTCCTGTCACTTAATGTTCATTTTCCTAATTACTCATGAAGGCAAATATCTTTTTTATGCTTTTATTACTATTACATATTTCTTCTTTTGTGACATGCCTGTTTGTCTTTTGCCCATGTGTCTCTCCCAGTGGAGTTTTAGTCTTTTTTCATATTGATTAATATTAAAACTGATTTCCCAAAATAAAATTATTCTTATCAACAAGAAATTACTCTAACAAAATACTTTGGAACCCAATAGGTTTTCAGGACATTACAGACATTCTCTAAAGCACAAAGTTTTATCTATATAAAATCATCTTCAGCAAGGGAATGTCCAACTGTGGTTAAATATTTTGTTCAAAATTAAAAGACAGATTGAACCACATATTTAGGTAGCTAGAAATGTTTTTTTTTTTTTTTTTAATAAATAAGAGCTAAAGGTGAGCCTTCATCTTTCCTTCTCAATTTAAAAAAAATCTTTATTGACTTGTGATTTTCATACTATAAATTTCACCGATTTAAAGTATAAAATTCAATGGTTTTTTTTAGCATATTTATGGTTTTGTGCAACCTGCCTCATAATACAATTTTGGAACCTTTTGATCACCCAAGATACTCCATCCCCATTTGTTCTCATTTTCTTGCCTCCCTCCTCCTATTCCAAGGTATCTAATATTCTACTTTCTGTCTATAGAAATTTACCAATGTGGACATTTCTTATAAATGCACTTACAGAAAATGTGATCCTTTGTGACTGGCTTCTGTCATTTACTTTCGGACAGTTTTAAAGGTTCCTCCATACTGCAGCATGAGTCCATCCCCATTGCTTTTTTTGTTTATTTGTTTTACAATGCCAACCTTATTTATTTCTCTGAAGAAATATGGAAAGAAAGTCCTGTATAGTGAAAAGACAACAATTACAGTTCCTTTTATTCATGAAGAAGGAGGGGATGAACATTGATGTTAAAAACCACACACGCAGAAAAATTAAACTGAAAGGATACAGACTAGCTAAGTCCTCAGGTTAAGAAAGCAAAGCTGAGAGGTTAGGATGACAGTGTGGGTGAAGTTAGCACGTATGGATACTAGAGATACAGGTTATTATATCAGTTCACAGTGTCCAGCTCAGACAGAATTTTCAGACCTTCCAGTTTGCTTTCAGGGGTGGGGGAGAGGGGCTGGGGAGGGGGCAGGTCACATCGAGGCAGGATGTCAAGGAATTTCGGGTGGAGGAATGTAGAGGTTAAGCAGGATCACAAAACTTCCAAGATTTCTTTCAGCTACAATTTGTGTAAGGGGAGGGAAAAAACAAAACAAACCAAAAACGAGGCCAGCCAGTCTCATTTGCAGGGTGCACGCATATACAGAGAGCAAAACACCAGTCTCAAGAAACAACACCTGTCCCATCCCCGTGCCTGCTGACTGCACACACGGCCTTGGAAGTGCACACATGTGCCATCTCCATCCATCCCAGGGGCCTAGGCTGCGCACCGGGCTCACAGCGGGTCTGGGAGGCAACAGCGCAGTGCACGGGGGTGGCCTGGACACCACGCAAAAGGGAGCCTTAGAGAAAGGTCGGGAAAAGGGACCAGCAGCCCAGCTGTTACCTCGGGCTGTGGAAAGACATAACCACAGAGCAGAACAATCTCAATTCTTTTTCTAGAGAGAGTTTTCTTGAAAAAGAAGTAATTTTCAGGGTCAGAAAGGGCCTGTGAGAAGGGATGGAGGCAGGACCCCCATTGAAGTCACTGTTTTCCTAATAACCATTTCCTTGCTATGGGACTATACAAGAGCAGTTTGTTTATGGGCTGGTGTTTAGGCACTTTCTCCGTGCTTCTTCATGTAAGATTTTAGAGTCAGAATCTAGAGCCTGAAAGCCCTGGGAGGACACCAAGCCCCGTCCCCACTGTGCAGGGTCCCTCTCTGAACCCTAGCATGCTTTGATGTCCCTTAGCTGGCTTCACCGACCTGCTCCACTCCGGGACTGCAGCGCCTCCCCTTCAGGGCTTCACCCTCAGGCCGACCAGGGCCGCGTTCCTGGCAGTCACTGCCGGGCCTCGCACCTGGGCTATCCCCTCGGCCCCATCTTAGGGTCAATTGGGCAGCAAAGCACCAGGCCAACCCCCACCCCCACCCCACCGCACCCCATGCTACAGAGGTCCCCTGTCACCCACCCTCCACTCGCACAGACAGCGAAAACACACCAGGGCCCGTGAAGTCTGCGAACTGTCCTCAAGGAACGGCTCTACCAAGAGTCCGGAATGGGGACACGGAGGGCAGGAGAGTCGAAAGTGCAGCCAAAGTGCAAGGGGATATGTGACGGCTGCCCGGCAGGCCCCCAGGACCCCTCCTGCCCCATCCCCCCGTTGGCGCGGGCCGGCTGCTACCTCCCGGAAGAGCTCCAGACCGGAGTTGTCTGCCGCGGCGAAGAGCACGCCGGGCTGCGCGCCCTGGAGCTGGTGCCGCTGGTGCCTCTGGTGCTCGGTGGCTCGCGGCAGCCCCGGCAGCTTGTAGCGCCGCGGCGCGGACTCGTGCAGGTGCGCGTTGGGCAGGCGGGTCAGGGCCGGGAAGCGGTCACTAGCTCCAGGCGCGCGGCCGCGTCCTCCTCCGGGATCCAGCGCAGCTGCGCCACGTGGCGAGCTGTTTTGGCCAAGCGGGTCGGCGCGGCTTTCTGCACCCGGCGGCTGCAGCTGGGCGTGATGGCAGAGAGGGTGGGCAGCGGCCGCTCTGTTCCGCTTTTGGGCAAAGAGCCTAGGGCTTCTGTCGGGACCGCCCCTGCGGAGAGGGAGTCGGGGGTCCCGGCGACCAGCCGCGAAGGGAGAGAAGCAAGGACGCGGGGTGAGCGGGACCTCCGGACTTCGTTTGTCCGTGTCATGCATGATGGTGATGGTGATCCAGGGCAGGAGAACGAAGAAGCGGCTGAACACTACAGACCTCATGTGTGCATTCCCACGGCTACCGGGACGCTGGGGCCGCCCCTCTGGCCCCTGAGAGAGGCGAACCCGGGGACCCCTGTGAGCAATTTGGACGGCAGCTCTCCTTGGAACCCGGGTGCTGGGAAGGGCGGAAGCCGACGGGCTCAGCGCTCTGCGTGGGGTTCTGTTCAGATGCCGGGGGTGCTGGGGCTGCAGAGGGGGCGGTGCAGGAGGGAAGGCAGGGGGTGCGCCCCACTCCGGGTGAGTCAGCGGGAAGCGGGACTGGGTCCAGCGCGCTGCTGGCCCGGAGTTGTGCGCAGCGCCGGGAGGGCGGTGGTCTCCACTGCGCTCTCCCCGGACAGCCGGACTCGGTAGCCGGCACCCGGGGCGCCTCGCCACTCGCGTCCAGCGGTGCCACGGCCAAAGGGCTCCAGCCGTGAGCTCCCAGGGCACACTCGGAGGCACCTTCGAAGGCGGGCTTCAGGTGCCGCAGGCTCTGGGGGCTTTCCTTTCTCACATCCCAGCCCTGGTATGCCGGGGATGTGGTGCCGCCAGCTCTGTGTGCACACCGCCCTGGAAGCTGCGCTCCTGTGTCTCCTTCCTCTCTTCTCTGAACATCCTGGCTCAGGCAGCGAGATCCCAAAGCAAGGAAAGAAAGAGAAAGCAAGGGGGCGGGGGCGCTGCAGACTCCAGCGTCCTCCCCGTCCTGCCTTGGGAAGGCAGCAGCGCTGCTACTGGCGGAAAGGGGCTGCGAGGAGGCAGGGAGCGGACCCAGCACTCTGCCCGGGTCTGGCGCTGACGTTCCCGCGAGCGAGTTCTGGAGGCGACCGTCGGGGGGAGGGGAGGGTCCCCGCGGGGCTGCGCGGCCTCTCAGAGGGGTGGTGTGGGTGCTCCTTCTCCTCCATTTTTTTTTTTTTAATTTATAATGTTCTGGAATTTTAAGCCAGAGAAACAATGCAAGACATTAAGAAACAAGAATTGTAAGTATTTGGTAATAGAGATAATGTTATACTATATCTCAAAAAGTCAACAAAATCAACCAAAAAAATAAAAAAATGGTTAGAACAATAATAGATCAGTAATATGGTTGGATACAAAATAAATACACCCAAACCAATGGCATTCGTATAAGTGAGGCAAAATAACCAGTTGGGAAGCATATTTGACAAAAGATATCTTTTATGGTAATAGTAAATAAAGTGAAAGATGAAGGAGTAAGTTGAACAACAAATCTGCAGAACCAATATGAAGAAAAATTTTAAACTTCACAAGCAATACACTTAAACCTATATAAATGTAGAAATGTTCCATATTCCTGGGTAGAAAAACCTAGCCACATAAAGGTGTCTTTTCTTACCATGTTAATGTGTAAGTTTAATGTAGTCATAATAAAAATACCAAGCAGGAATTTTTAGGACCTGATGAAATGATTCCAAATATCATCTGGATGAATTATCAGATAAGAACAGCCTCCAAATTTCTGGTATAATTTGTGTCTCTGTCATGTGTGTATGTGTGTTACATGCCCATGCTGTATTATTTGGTGCATAAAAGCTTTTAATAATTACAACTTTATAGTTGATTATGATTTTTTACTTACTCTGGCCTGGCAAAGTCCACTGAGGCAGGACCTTTGTGTTGTCTCAGCAGCTGCTTCCTCCCAGGGCTCTCCCAAGGGGCAAACCCAACCCTCCTCCTCCTCAGTCTACAGTGAGAGCTGAGCTCCAGCACCAGGGCTCAGGGAGGGGCTGGGCAGGCAGTGGGTGGAAGCAAATTTGCATGAAGAGCCCCTCCCCTGGCAGAGGGTGGGGGAGAAAAGGAGGCTGGGGCAGCTCAGCTCCACTGTGGGCCACACAGGGCTGTGTCCACCATAACTTGGACCCCTCTCCTCCTCCTGCTCCTCTCCCACTGGAAAGGTAGGGACAGGCCTCAGTGACCCAGGGCAGATCTCCCAGCCTGCCTCAGCCCCTCTAGCTCATACCCCCAAGCAGTTTAGACATGGACCCTGCCCCGTGACCCCTGTGTGACTGTGTTTGCAGGTTCCCTCTCCCAGCCTGTGCTGACCCAGCCACCCTCCCTCTCTGCATCTCTGGGAACAACAGCCAGACTCTCCTGCACCATGAGCAGTGGTGCAAATGTTGGTGGCTTCTACATACACTGGTACCAGCAGAAGCCAGGGAGTGCTCCCCGGTATTTCCTGTACTACTACTCAAACTCAGATAAGCAGCTGGGACCTGGGGTCCCCAGTCGAGTCTCTGGATCCAAAGACACCTCAAGCAATGCAGCATATTTGCACATCTCTGGGCTCCAGCCTGGGGATGAGGCTGACTATTACTGTGCCATCTGGCACAGCAGTGCTGCTCACAGTGACACAGGTGGATGGGGAAGTGGGACCAAAACCTGGCCTTCTTGATGTGTGTGACAATGACTCTTTTCTCCTGTTAAAATAACACATATTCCCTGATGTACCTGGATATAACTTCTGGCTCACTACGACTTACCCCATTTTCACATTCAATGTTTCTGAATTATCAGGGAAACCAAAAACAAAGCACACACAGCAAGCAAACAAACAGAAACAATAATAGCTCTCATGAGAACAATAAATTCTATGCCTGGATGCCCATATGGGGTAAAATCAGAGCCTGTGGAGCTGGATTTTTCCTCTTGAAGGAAAGCACCTCTGCCTTTGTTAGGAGTCTCCTGAGATCAGAGACCCAGGGAGGCTCCCATAGATGGACAGTCCCCAACATCACAGGCAGTGCTCATTGAGGTCAGAGAACAGACATCCCCTTCTCTCCTGTCACCTGTGCTCAGGGCTGGCTGTTCTGGTTTGCTAATGCTGCCAGAATGCAAAACACCAGAAATGGATTGGCTTTATAAAAGGGGGTTTATTTGGTCACACAATTACAGTCTTAAGGCCATAAAGTGTCCAAGGTAAGGGAGTGCCTTCACTGGAGGATGGCAAATGTCCGGAATACCTCTGTTAGCTGGGAAGGCACATGACTGCCATCTGCTCCAGTGTTCTGGTTTCAAAATCATTTTCTCCCAGGATGTTCCTCTCTAGGCTTCAGTTTCTCTCCAAAATGTCACTCTCAGATGCTCTTGGGTCATTTGTCCTCTCTTAGCTTCTCTGGAGCAAAAGTCTTCTTTCAAAGGTCATGTCAAAAATGTATCTGTAAATTGCAGTTCCTCTCTCAGAGCCTGTGCATTCTTCAAAGTGTCCCTCTTGGCTGTAGCAAGCTCACTCCTTCTGCCTGAGCTTATATAGTGCTCTAGTAAACTAATCGAGGCCCATGATGAATGGGTGGGGCCACACCTCCATGGAAATTATCCAACGAAAGATCTTACCCACAGTTCAGTGATCACATCTCCACAGAAACATCCAATCAAAAATCTGCAACCTTATCAACACCAATATGTTTCCTGCTCACACAAGTCTGCATCAAAGATAATGGCATTTGGGGGGACATAAAGCATCCAAACCAGCACACTGGCTGAGGCCCCTGTGTCCCAGGACAAGGCAGGAAGGTGTGAAGTGCTGTCTGAGGAGGCAGGTCCCTGGGGAGGTCTAGACACAGGGCTGACCTGGTTGGTCACTCACTGGCACCTACCTCCTCAGTAGTAGTGACACAGAGGGGTTCAGACACATGAGAGTTAGGGCCCTGAGGCCAGCCAAGGGGATGGATGCTTGGGAAACCCTGAGCCTGCTCCAGGGCAGGAGGGGGAAGTAGGTCCTCCTGATGTGAATTTCCTAGAGCTGATGCCTCTCAGGACCCTGGGAACCCCTGTGGGTGCTTTATGCTGAGCACACAGGAACAGATGTGTGTCCTTTCCTTCCACACCCATTTGTAGGCCTGGGTCTGTGGACCACCAGGGAGCAGGCACTCCATGATGTTACAAGAAGTCACTCCACTCCAGGAAGCTCATGAGAAGGCCTCAGACCCTGTGGTCAGCATCTCCTTTATGGGGAACTGCAGCAATGTTACGGGTCACCATGGTAATTGGTTTCCAGGGCTCCCAGGCAGAGCCCCTACATTTGTGACCTCATCACAGAATTCCAGCCAGCCTCTCTGGGCCCAGCCTCCTCAACCACCCCTGGACCACCTGAGACAAGGCTGGTTATCACTGTAGGACAGCTGGGTACAACCTCCAGGCCACCAAGAGCTCCCATCTATGGGAAGATTAACATCTGCTCTCCACACCCCTGTCTGACCCATCATCCCTTGTTGTATCTGCCTGGGACCAACACCAGCTCAGATTCTGCTTTCTACTGTCAGTGGTGCTACTAAACCCAGAAGGCATGATGTTTTAACTTTGGTCTATCCTTATTTGGTCTATCTTTACTGGGTCAATGATATAACCCCCTTTTTATTGCTTTCCCAATGAACACAGAATCACTGTATGTCCAGCAGCAAAAATAACCTCTGCACATGCTGGGCAGGGATGACAAGAAGGGCAGAAGTGAAGCATGTGTGACCCAGGAGACCCAGTTATCCCTCTGCCTTGAACCCAAAATGTCCCCTGCTCCTGGCTGAGCCTTCTCTGACCATTCCCTGAGCTGAAATCTTAGCAGAGCTTGGCTTCTCTGTTTCTCTCCAGGTTCCACCCTCAGGAGCTCCTGAGTTCCCAGGGACAGCACAACCTCCCAAGGGCACAGTGCTCAGACCCACCCCTGCTCACTCAGCCTGTGTCACTCTCCTCCCACTCTGAACCCTTGGCTGAGGTGATGTTGGATGCATCTCAGTTCAGTGGCACATGGAGATTATAATCCCAGCTTCTATCACAGAGAAATCCAACATCTCAGAGAACCAGAAAGTGCTTTTTTCCTTCATTGTCAATCCAGGGAGCAGTTACCAGATAAATTTTATCATGGCCTTGTATCTATAGGATTACAGGACAGGGATATAGTAAGATATTGCCAAAAGGGGAAATTTCCTTTAGAGTAAAGGACTTTTTATCAAAGCATATCACATATGACATAATGTGGGCCCAGGACTTCTCAGATATAACCTACCATCCTAACTGCCAATTCACTGTAAGGGGTGAGTGTGCATCTACTACTTTATTTCTATCCACCCAGAGCCAGAGACCAAGAGTTTATGGAAGGTTGTGTCCAGGGGCCCTGAGAAGGAGAGCACAGGACAAGGGAGAGGCACAGGGCTCCCAGAATAGGTCCTGTAGTCTTGGAGAAGACTGGTCAATTCTGGGGGAGAAGGAAGAGCAGGGCAGGCCGTGGGGCCCTGGCAGGAAGGACTGAGCTCCGTCCAGGTGCTGGGCTTCCTGCATCCCAGGGCACCTCCTTCAACAAGGCTGAGGCCCTAGGACTGTCCTATAATTTGCATGGTTAGCTGGGAGGAGAGTCCTGGTAGGGGGTCCTGGGTGGGACAGGAGATTAAGGTGTATTGTGACATGGTCATGGCCCAGTCTGATCCTCTGGGTGAGGGCGAAATTGGAGAGTGGAGAAGATGGAACATTGTGTGTCCAGGCTTTGGGTAGCACAGGACACTGTGGCCTTCACCGAGGGTCTGTGCTGCTGTCCCAGCTGGGACCCCCACCTGCCCTGGCCTAGCACCCCCTACCCTGTGCTCACTGGGGCCCAGCAGCTGTGACCTCACAGAACCCTGGGGAGACACAAGCCATGACCCCTGACCCAGATCCACCTGCTTTAGGATGAGCTTTCTAGGGGGCCTCAGGTTCAGGGACCAGAGTTGGGCCTAGAAACCCAAGGGAGGAGTCTGTGTAGCATGAGGGACCCTCCCTCATCTGAGGCTGCTGGAGGGGTTGGAAGGACTTGGGGATCCCCAGCCCAGTTGAGTAGCCTTAGGATGGAGGGTCTCCACAAGTCTGGGCTCCTCTCCTCACCCTTCCCACTCACTTGCACATGTGTGGGGGGCCAGAGGTCAGAGTTGAAGGTGGCAGGTCTGAGGACCCCATATTCTTCCCTGTCCACTGTCCCCACCTCAGTCTCCCACTGTCCTCTCTACTGACACTCAGTGTCCTGTGCTGGCTCAGTGTCTGTAGCATCCAGTCTGTGGGATACATTGTCACAATCTCCTGCTATGGAAGCAGCAGTGACATTGGGGACAGGGCCCTGAAATCCTCATCTCTGTGAGCAGCTGGTGGCCCTCTGGGGTCAGGGATCAATTCTCAGGCTCCATGTCAGGGAACACAGCCTCCCTGGGCATCTCTGGGATCCTATCAGAGGATGAGGCTGGGTGTCCCTGCTCAGTGTGTGATGGCATCCTTGGGGCCCTCCAGGCCTTGGGGACATGAGACACAAACGGGCTGATGACCCCACAATAGGGCCCCCTGTGCACCCCCCAGGCCATGGCCAGGGCTGTTACTCTCCTTATTGGTGTTTGATTTTGGACAAAAATCAGGGTCTCAGGCTCACTCCAGGTATCATGTTCTAAATATTGTAGACCTGTCTTCTGCAATTCTGTCCCAAATTCAATACTGGCTGAGAACACACTGTCTGATTGTCTCAGATGGAGCAGAAATCCCTTGATGCAGAGACACACCACCTGGGGACAGAATCCATGAATGGGGACAGGAGAGAAAGAGGGACTCAGGGGCCAACTGGATCTGTCTTAGGAGTGAAGATGGAAGCAGAGGTGTGTCTGTCCACATCATTATTGGAACACCTACAATGTGCAGGCTCAGCTCCAGGGTCAGCACACAGTGTGGGCAAGGCAGGGAGGGTTCCAAGCTCAGTGAGGGGAGGCTGTCATGGGGAAGGAGAGGACAGACAAGGAAAGTAGTAATGTGGAATATGATATGATATGGGGGAGTGAGGAGAGGTGAGCTGGGAGGGTGGATACAGGAGTCCTTGGAGGGTCTGAAGATGTGGTTATGGAACCAGATTCAAATTTATGGGAAACAGTCCAGCTGCTGCATAGAAGCCAAGCCAGTTGTAGGTGTTAAAAGAAAATGAATGAATTCTTCAGAAAGAACATATTTACATGCATTTATAAAAATACAAAGAAAATTAAGCTTAAATTATTTGGGCATAACCATAATATCAAAACAGTTGACATGATATTTGGGCACATAAAGATTATCTTCACATTCTGTGTAAATTGATGCTACTTGGATGGGGTTGCTTGAAAAAATATTAAAGGAATTGAAGGCATCTCTGGGAACACAGGCCATGGGGCATCAACTAATCCATAGGATAAAGAGTCTATTAATTTTGGCCCACAGCTACTAAGAAGTTAAACTTTGTTTTATTTCATAAAATAAAATAGAAATCAAAAGAGTGAGCTGCTTGCTGTACCTCCCCACCATGTACCCTCCACACCATGTCAGCCAGCTTGTATTTTGTGGCTCTATCCTCACCCCGCCAACCCTGGACAGCACCTTCAGTGTCAGCATCAGAGGGGCCAGTAGACCAATCAGGATGCATGTCTGGGGTCCTCAGTGGCTCTGTGGGTCCTTGGCCTGGTGGTGCCAAGAGCAACATGGCCAGCAGGGGGTGCTGTGGGGCTGTCCTCAGGGTGAGGGTGCTGGGCCCTCCCAGCTGGGAAAGCCTCAGTGGGTTGGAGGGGAGAGAGCACAGTGAGGCCACTGAGCTGTGACTGGACTGCAGCTGCTGGGGCCTCTCAGTACCCTCAGCATCACCCCAAGGACCCCAGCCAGATGACTTTCTCTGTTCCTCTTCTACTCCCAGCCACAGAGACATTGCCCAAGGCCTGGGGCACTGGGGGTGTCAGGGAGCAGGGACATATTTGAATGCAGGAATCCCCCCCTCCCACCAGGGCAATGGGAGAGAATAAAAGAGACTTAGGAGAGCACAGGGCTCATGCTGGAGTCTCAGGAGGCAGAACTTTGTCACCTGTGCCAGGACCCCCAGGACCACTTACCTCTTCCTCCTCACACTCTGCCCAGGTGAGGGCTGATATAATGTGTGTGGGAGACTCATTGTGGGGTCCCTCAGCCAGCTCAGCCCCACTCCCTTCTTCATGCTGCTCACTGTCTTTCTGTCAATCCCTGATCCATTGTGTGTGGCTCAGGTGAGGCTGACTCAGCCATCCTCAGTGTCTCAGGTCCCAGGACACACAGCCATGGTCACCTGCACTGAAAACAGCAACAATGTTGGCAACCAGGGAGCCGCATGGCAGCAGCAGCACCTGGGCCAGGTCCCCAGACTCCAGACCCACAGGAATAACAACTGAGACTTGGGGATCTTGCAGAAACTCTTAGGCTCCAGGTCAGGCACTGTGGCCTCCCTAAGCATCTCTGGGCTTCAGCCTGGAGATGGGGCTGATGATTCCTGCTCAGTGTGGACAGCAGCCTGAGGGCTTGCCCTGGGCTCCAGGCTCATGGGGAAGTGAGACAAAAGCCTAGGAGCTTCATCTGCCTCTTCACCAATCACAGCCTTGAGGCCCATGGACCTGTGAGAAGGTGTGACTTGGTCCCCACTGGACAGTATTGGGAATTAGAGAGAACCATGAAATGAAGTGTCTCTCTCAAGTTATGACTACTAACAAAACTCAATAAATCCACTTAGAATGATGAGAATGACCAATTCAACAAATATTTATGTACAATCCAATACTAAATGTATTAAGTTCTCTTTGACAATGTCATTAAAAATAAACATTTATAAAGAGGAGAGAGATCAGAAACACTTAACTTGTGACATTTTCATAAAGGAAATGATAAAAATGTTTGCAATGCCAGGAAGAGCTGAAGGACTGTTTACTCACCCAACTTATCCCCAACCATTCAATCCCATATCATCATACAGGGTCCAAATCTCTGCCTTATCTGCTATCATGGTGTTGATGGGCCATGTTCTTGGTTCACCAACAATGGACAGTGATGCCCAGTAAGATTTTTTAAAATTTTCTTCTTCATGCATCTGAACATCCATCTCCTCAATCATTTCTCTAGTTCCCACCTCCACTTTATCCTTCCAGCCCCTTGGCAGAGCTTTGAGAGGAGAATTCAAGGGTATAATGGTGATACAGACAGAGAAAGCACCTGTGAGGGTTTGTGCTGCACACTGACTTGGGCCACAGAAGCATGACCAGAAAGGGAGACTCTACTGTGATGAATCCTGTAGAATTAATGGAAATGGACCAGATTGATGTCATAAGGGGAAGAAGTCCCCAGGCTTTGAAAAATCATGTTCCAAAAAACAAAATAAAATAAACTTTGGTTGTCCAGCCAAAGAATTGGCAGAACTGGCATTGGACTGAACCGGGTCAAAAGAAGTGACTCTGGATGACTCTGGATGAGATGAAGGAAGGGCTTGGCCAGATCATTGAGAAAACCAACCCTAAGAAGTGCAAGCTTGACTGTAAAGGTCACAAGGAGTCAAAGAAGGGTCCTCACCTGGGCAGTGACTTTGCCAATTGGCCTTTAGAGAGACTCTCTAGCAGCAGATGCAGGAAGAAGTGAAGGGTGAACTGTGGTGAGAACAGGGAAAAGGAGACCAGTTAGGAGGCAGAGGAGTGATTCACAGGAAGGGTGACAATGACCTTCCCTGGATAAGTGATATTGGAAAAGGAAGGATGAAGGGGAATTGCTGATCCAATGTGGAGGTTTGGTTGGGAAGCCTTGGAGACTGAGTGACTTTTGAGAGTCAGGGAAAAGGAGGCACCTAATATGAGGATGGAATAACTGGTTGGGGATTTGGATGGATGCTGATTCCCCACATGAAAGACAGCAAGCAGAATCTCAGTTTTCTGGAGGAATATATGATGTTTATTGTTGTGTTACCCTGGCAGAGGATAAGGGATTTTTCAGGAATTTCCAGGGAGGAGGTGTGCAGAGTGATTTTCACATTTTCATTCTATGTCCTCCTTTGTATTGTGAAGCTTTAAGCTAAGAAGGTTCTTATGAAGGATGCTTGATCCCAACAGGCAAATGTTATTGGAGGAATGGACCTTGTGCCCTGAATTTAAGTTTTGCAAAAATGATGGTTTCAGACACTGAAGCATACGTGGGAGGGTGGTCCTAGCCCTCCCTGGGTGGTTACTTCAGAGACGACCATCCAAAGAAACAGGGCCTCTGCTGGGAACTCTGAGAGGCCTCAGATGGCCCTGGGGATCCCACTTAGGGGCCAGCAGGGGGCACTGTGGAGCTAGATTTGAGAAGGCAGCAAAGACAGGCAATGCCATCTGGGGAACCCCTCAATTTCTCTAGAGCACTGGGTAAACTGAGTCATAAAGGCTGGGTGATTTTCATATGCCTGTGAGGCCCCCATGGCCCTGGGATTGCCTAGGTGTGGTCCTGCCCCCACTGCCTGTGATCCTGGTCATCCTCTCCCCTTCCCCATGGAGTCCTCACCCTGGGATAGGTGCAGAGGGAGGTGTGGGCAGTGAGGGGCAAGGAACATGTTTGCCTAGAACAGCTCTGCCCTCAGGGACAAGGATGTGGCAGCAGCTTCACTACAGTGGCCCCAGGGGACTGAGCCTGTGGCATCTCCCCCTGGCCCTGAGCTTGGTTCCCCTGCAATGGCAGACAGTCCTTGTTTGTGGAGGGAGAGTCACCCTAGAGGGGAACTGTGGTGACAGAAGAGGCTATGATTTGTTTTCAGAGTGCAGGGGTCTGGGAGCCTCAGGGTGTTCCCCGCAGACAGAAGATTCCAGGGCCAGTTCCTCTGACCATCCTTCACAGCCCTTTTATTACCTTTTATTACTCCTGATGGTCACTAATTCTCATCCATGTGGACTAATCCCTTCTTGTTATGACCTTATGGAAAATTATGGAAGGAAAATGCATGTAATTTTCATAATGCAAGCTAGAATATAATTACTTTGTTTCAAAATGCATTTTTATTTTTAAAATAACTTAGAAAATAAATAAAAATTGATAGGAAGGGAGAGATGGTACTTTTAAGGAATATCAAGCTCTGCTAATCCTAGGGAAGAAGGGGCAGATAATTATTTCAACTGGGCTTTTCTGACCATAAAGGCTCCAAATTTCAAATTCTTATAGGACCCTGCCAGAGTCACTATCTCACTCCCAGCCACCTGAGTCACTCACTCTAGAAGAGCACTTTCCAACAGGAATATAACGAGAGCCACATACATCATGAAATATAGAACCCAATTTAAAAAAAAGGATAGAAACCAAAACAACAAAAAAAAAAAGCCAATCGATGAAAGTATTTTATCATATTTTATTATTCTAAATATATCCAAATATTATAATTTCAACATTTGATCAACATAGCAAATTATAAAAGAAATATTTCATGTTATTTAGTAATAAGCCTCCTAACTCTGGTGTCTATTTGACACTTATAGCAGGTCTCAATTCAGGATGGTTGCCATGCAGGGCCAGTGGCTTCCATATTGCAAGAATCATTCTAGAGCAGAAGGAGGCACATTTGGGGTTGTAGGGTCATTTTTCAAATACCTCTAACTATTCAGGCCAAATGACCTTAGTTGTAACTGCTTGAGTTGACCAATGTAGAGAGATAGAAACTACAGACAACATATAAAGGAATTGATGTGGGTGCTTTTCAATAAAGCTCTATTTATGATAACAGGTAGGGGTCCTGACTTGACCCACATGTCTTGTTGCCTCACCGTTGGTCTAGAATTCCATGTAACAGACTCTCCTTCCTCTCACCATGTTCAATTTAAGCCAGATGCACATCCAGGAAACTCTTCTGCTGGATGCCCTCCTCTCCCTTCAATCTACTGCTCCCCAGTCTCTCCATTCTCTCTGTGGACCCCCACACCTTGGCCTCCATCAGCCCTGGGTCTGATCTCACACTGAGGAGACCCTCCTTGGCTGAGGGAGGGCTGTGGGGTCTCTCATGCTCCTCAGAGTGGAGCAGCCCCAGGGTGAGCTGAGCTCTCTCTCCCTGACACTGGCTGCCTCTCCTCCCAGCCTCCCTGGGGTGTTTCCCTATCAGGGATGAGGGAGGTGGGACCAGGAGGGTTAGGGGAGCCCCCACCTGCCCCTGAGGGAAAGGGGCACCAGAGAGAGGACAGTCAGGGTTCTGGGCTTCACAGCTGCTAGGTCTTGGCTGGTCTGTCACTGTACATTGTCCTTCTGATTACTGAATCCAGAGGAAATTCCCTCAGTGACCTACTCAGTCCATAAACATCTTCAGTGATTTCCTGCTGAAGAGGCCCCTTCAGGAGGGGGCAGTGGGCAGGAGGTAGGACCAGTTCTCTCTCTCCATGATCCCCTGCTCTGCACCCCAGGCTTGTGTGAATCTGGCCCTGAGACAGCAGGGGGCACTGTGGGCCTGCCCAGTGAGGACCCCAGCCACCTGGCTCCTTGTGGGGGCCCTGCTGCTCAGCACCCTCTGGGGCAAAGCAACCAAGTGTATTTGTCCCCTGAGGAAGCTCAGCCAGGTCCTGCCAGCCCCAAGCAGAGAGGACTGAGGGAGAGCTCAGGAGGGAGGCCCTCCAGGAGTGGGCAGTGATTTGCATGTGGGGTGCCCCCTCCCCCAAGTGGGGCAAGTGGGTAAAAGCAACGTCAGTCAGCTCTGGTGCAGCTGTGGGACCTGGGGAAGCAGAGCTCTGAGGCATCTCCACCATGGCCTGGACCCCCTTCCTCCTCACCCTCCTCACTCTCTGCCCAGGTGACCAGCTGTCAGGGGTCAGGAGATGGGACAGAGAGAGAACACTCAGGCCCTGCAATGTCCTCTTGTCCTGGGGAAGTGATGAGGGAATGACTCCAGACTCACCATTCCTGTGTGTCCCTTTCCTTCATTCCAGGATCCTGGGCCCAATCGGGGTTGACACAGGAAGCCTCAGTGTCAGGGTCTCTGGGACAGACAGTCACCATCACATGCAAGGGGAGCAGCCCTTTTCTTAGTGCACTTGGTGCTGGCTGGTACCAGCAGATCCCCGGGGACACACTCAAGACTGTGATGCTTGGAACTTCTCGGCCCTCAGGGATCCCAGATCGGTTCTCTGGATCCAAGGCAAGTGGCACAGCCTCCCTGACCATCTCTGGGATCCAGCCTGAGGATGAGGCTGTCTATTACTGCTCAACATTTGATCCCAGCACCAGGGCATCCACAGTGTTCCAGACACATGGGGAAGTGAGACAAAAATCCTCTCTGTGTCTTTCTGGTCCCTCACTCCCTGCTTCTGCATTACTTTTCTGTAAACCTAAAATTCCATATCAAAAAATAGAATGAAATGTCAATTTACACCCTTCAAAATTGCTAAAATTATAAAGTCTAACATGAAATGTTGGTAAGATGTGATCCAAGTAGAACTCTCAGTAATCGGTTGAACTATAAAATGCTACAACCACTTTGAACAACATCTGAGTTTCTTCTGATGTTAATCATACATGTCCTTTTTCATCCAGAAATTGCATGTTCATGTAAATACAGGTATAAACACACATAAAAATTATGCATAGTAGCTTTATTTATGATAGTCAAATGAGGGAAACAGCCCATTGTCATGTTAACAGGGGAAAGTCTAGACACAGCCTAGTACAGGAAGGTGGCGGCTGCTCTTCAAGCCATGATGACCACTCAGCTCCTGCTCCCCTTGCCCAGCCCCTTCCTCTCCTGTCACCACCTGAGACCAGCACCAGCTCAGGGGGGGATCACTGCTCTCCCTCTGCCACCAGCACATGAGGGGCTGAGGCCATTCAATGCATTTGGATCTTTAAGGACTTCTCTCTTCTCTTCCAGACTTGCAAATAAACATTGATTTCTCCCATTTAATTGCATTGTCTAACTTTCGCAGGGCAATGCTGAATAATATTGAACAGAGTGGACAACTTTGCCTTTTCCTGATCTTAGTAAGAATCACCCACATTATATATGATGTTACTTTTAGGAATAAGTATATGTGCATATAATTGTGTATCCCAAATTTTAGAGTTTCCATCCATTTCTCTTTTATTAAGTGGATTAATTAGCAATTGGTGGGGCAAAAATATGATTTTTTTCTTTTGATCTATTAATATGGCATATTATATTAAAGGGTGTCCCAATAATGAAACAACCTTGCATTCCTGGAATAAATCCCACTTTGGTCATGTTGTATAAACCTCTCAGTGAGCTTTTCAATTCTATTTGCTAAAAATTTATTATTGGCTTAGCACTGAGTTGGACATATTGGTCTGCCATTTTCCTCTTTCTATAATCTCTTTTGTCAGGTGTGCACATCAGAGTTATCCTTGATTTGTAAAGAAATTAGGAAAAGTTACAGCTTTCTTAATGTTTTGGAACACACTGTGAGGCAAAGAAATTGGAACTATGTCATCTTCAAGACTTGGTGGAAATTCCTATAAAATTATTTTTTATAGAAATTGGTCTATTTAAATTTTTATTTTTAATAATATCAATTTTAGCTAGTCATATTTTCAAAACTGAGTATTCATTTCATCTAAGTGTCTTTTTTTTCAATGGGTTTTGAAGTTATCTTTTGGTTCATTTTAATTTATAATTTTACAATGACTTTTGGAAAATCACCATTTCTTATTTTGTTTACTTGTGCAGTCTCCTTTTTTGTTAAACAATTTAGAAACTGTTTTTTGTTTCTTCTTTTTAAAAAATGATGTATTGAGGCGGGGCAAGATGGCGGCATAGAGAGGAGTGGAAGCTAAGTAGTCCCCCTGGAACAACTACAAAAAACCAGAAACAACTACTAAACAATCCAGAATAACTGCGGGGGGACAAACGAGACCATCCACTCATCATACACCAACCTGAATTGGGAGGAATGCCCGAGAACACAGCATAAAATCTGAGGAAAGGGGTGGGGCCCTTTCCATTCAGAACCAGACCCCAGAGCCTGGGGGAACATGGCCACACCTCCTTTCACCAGTCAAGAATTATAGGCTAACAGGCATCACCTGCTGGGCAGAAACGCATAGTGACCTGAGGCATCAAAGGGTGGAGCAATTTTCTAAGATAAACCTGCAGGGAAACCAGATACTGAATATTTCTTCCCACTGAACTGAATTTCTGTTCTGGTCTGGGAAAACCTGATTTGGATAACCAAGGAAACCATGCCTAGACAACAGAAAATTACAACCTTCACTAAGAAAAACAAAGTTATGGCCCAGTCAAAGGAACAAACATACACTTCAACTGAGATACAGGAATTTAAACAAGTAATGCTAAAGCAATTCAAAAAGTTTAGAGAAGATTTTGCAAAAGAGATGGAGGCTGTAAAGGAAACACTGGGCATATCTGCGGCAGAAATCAAAAGTTCAAAAAAACAACTAGTAGAATCTATGGAAATGAAAGGCACAACGCAAGAGATGAAAGACACAATGGAAACACACAACAGCAGATCTCAAGAGGCAGAAGAAAACACTCAGGAACTGGAGAACAAAACACCTGAAAGCCTACACGCAAAGGAGAAGATGGAGAAAAGAATGAAAAAATATGAGCGACGTCTCTGGGAACTCAAGGATGAAACAAAGTACAATAATGTACGTATCATTGGTGTCCCAGAAGGAGAAGAGAAGGGAAAGCGGGCAGAAGCAATAATAGAGGAAATAATTAATGAAAATTTCCCATCTCTTATGAAAGACATAAAATTACAGATCCAAGAAGCACAGCGTACTCCGAACAGAAGAGATCTGAATAGGTCTATGCCAAGACACTTAATAATCAGATTATCAAATGTCAAAGACAAAGAGAGAATCCTGAAAGCAGCAAGAGAAAAGCGATCCATTACATACAAAGGAAGCTTAAAAAGACTATGTGCGGATCTCTCAGCAGAAACCATGGAGGTAAGATGGAAGTGGTGTGATATACTTAAGATACTGAAAGAGAAAAACCGCCAACCAAGAATCCTGTACCCAGCAAAGCTGTCCTTCAAATATGAGGGAGAGCTCAAAATATTTTCTGACAAACAGACAATGAGATACTTTGTGAACAAGACACCTGCCCTACAGGAAATACTAAAGG
Organism: Choloepus didactylus; assembly: GCF_015220235.1. Taxonomy (NCBI): domain Eukaryota; kingdom Metazoa; phylum Chordata; class Mammalia; order Pilosa; family Megalonychidae; genus Choloepus; species Choloepus didactylus. The sequence continues at coordinate 746,268 of NW_023637590.1, forward strand.
GAGCACTACAGGGTGATAGAAGACAGGAGTGTGTGGTTTGGAACACAATTTTCAGAGATGGTAGCACAACAATGTAAGTACACTGAACAAAGGTAACTATGAATACAGTTGAGAAAGGAAGGTGGGGAGCATGTGAGACACCAGAAGAAAGGAGGAAAGATAAAGACTGGGACTGTGTAACTTTGTGAAATCTAGAGTATTCAACAATTGTGATAAAATGTACAAATACGTTCTTTTATGAGGGAGAACAAGCAAATGTCAACCTTGCAAGGTGTTAAAAATGGGGAGGCATTGGGGGAGGGATGCAATCAGCATAAACTAGAGACTGTAACTAATAGAATCATTGTATTATGCTTCCTTTAATGTAACAAAGGTGATATACCAAGGTGAATGCAGATAAGAGGGGGGGATAGGAGAGACATGTTAGACATTTGACATTGGTGGTATTGTCTGATTCTTTATTCTACTTTGATTTAAGGTTATTTTTCCTTTTGCTGCTTCCTAGCTGTCATTTTTTTTTCCTCTTTCTTTTGCCTCTCTACCTTCTTTGACTCTCCCTCCTGCCTTGTGGAAGAAATGCAGATGCCCCTATATAGGTAGTGGTGAAGGTAGTGAGCACATAAATGTGTGACCATGCAGAGAACCATTGATTATTTACTTGGGATGGAATGTATGGTGAGTGAACAAAACCATATTAAAAAAAAAAAAATGGGTTGATGACAAAACCTCGAGGGCAATATACTGAGTGAAATAAGCCAGACACATAAGGACAATTATTGCAGGGTCTCACTGATAGGAACTAATTATAATATGTAAACTCATAGATATGAAATATAAGGTACCAAGATATAGGACAAAGCTTAAGAATGGGGAGTGGTTGCTTAGTATGAGCAGAATGTTCAATTAGGACGAACTTAAATGTTTGGAAATGAACAGAGGTGTCAGTAGCAAGATGTGAGAATAACTAACAGTGCTGAATGGTGTGTGAATGAGGTGGAAAGGGGAAGCTCAGAGTCATATATGTCACCAGAAGGAAAGTTGGAGGTCAAAAGATGGGAATGTATAAAACTGAATCCTATGGTGGGCAACGTCCATGATCAACTGTACAAATACTAGAAATCACTTCCATGAACCAGAACGAATGTATGACAATACAATTAGAAGTTAATAATAGAGGGGCATATAGGGAAGAACTATATACCTATTACAAACTATATACTACAGTTACTAGTATTTCAACATTTTTTCATGAACAGTAACAAATGTACTATACCAATACTATGAGTCAACAATTGAGGGGGGTTGGTTAGGGATAGGGGAGGATTAGAGTTTCCTTTTCTTTTTTTCTTTTTTCATCTTTCACTTTATTTCTTGTCTGGAGTAATGAAAAGTTTCTAAAAATTGAACAAAAATTAAGTGTGATGGATGCACAGCTGTATGAGGCTACCCAGGGGCAAGTGATTGTACACTTTGGATCTTTGGATAATTGTATGGTATCTGAACAATCTCAATAAAAATGAAAAAAAAATGATGTATTGATTATTAAGATTAGATCTACTGCTTTTCTATTCTCTACCACATTAACTTTTCTTTTATTGTGATAGAGTTATATTGATGGATGTGTTCTCTCTTGTATGAAGTGATTTTTTCTTTCTTTTTCCTGAGAGCTCCAAATTCCTTCTTCTTCCTGCTTTACCATTCACCTTGTGGTTTCCAAAGTGCTCTTCTCTTCCTTTTAATTCACTTCTCATCCAAAGCATTAACTTTAGAATACATCTTCTCTGTATCTGAAATGAACATTAATGTCCTCTCCTTGTAGTTCAGAACTCTCTTCTACCTGAGCACTGTGAAAGATCTTAACACTTAGTGGTGCTTTCTATATCTGGCCATGACTCCCTATCAGTGATAGTTCTGCTGCTAGCCTTCCTCTAAGTCTTCCAGAAAACTTTCCTTAAACTGACCTTGCTTTCTGCTAAGGCTTCTGGCTGCTGATGGGAAAGTTGAAGATAGCCTTCTGGGATGTGGGAAGTATGTTTGCATTTTGTTTGTTTTCACTGCCAGATAACTAGAAGTTTGAGCTTTATCTATCATACATTTCTGAAGGGCACCAGTGTTGAGTAGCTTCAGTTGTCCTCTGCTTTCTCCTGTGTTTATTTTTAAAGAGGTCCATAGGTGTTTTGAATTTTCTTGCTGGACATTAACTCAGCTATTCAAAATATTACATTCTGCATTCTTAAAAAAAGGAAAATGAATTTCAGAACAAAAATATATGTCCTTAAAATCATAACAGGAGGTGGGGCAAGATGGCACAGTGGTGAGGTGTGGATTTTTTGTTACTTCTCTGGGGCAGTTGGTAGATAACCAGAAATTGCATGAATCAGACACCACAGAGGTATTTGAGTTTGGACATGCTTCATACAGAACTCATGAACACATGGAACAAATGAGATCAGTGAAATCTGTAAGTTCTCATGACCAGAGCCCCACACCCCTCCCCGCCAGGCACAATCCCAAGGGAGGAGGGGCCATCTGTGCTGGGAACCAGGAGGAAGAACTGTAGTTGCAGCACTGATGAACAAACTCAGACTGCTGAACAAAAACTCCAACCACAGATAAAGTGAGACCAGATACCAAAGAATCTGGGAGCAGTCAGTCTGGCAGAGAGGAGATTGGGCTAGCAAAAACAGCAGAAAAAAAGCAGACTTCTGGATTTGGGGGAGAACATAATACATAGAAGGGCTCGGCTCAAACAGAAACAGGCACATATGCAAACCAAGGGAGCCAGGGCCTTTCTCTGAAAAGCTGGCTTTTCTGTTTTCTTGATTGGTCCTTAATCACTCTCACCTCATTGTCTTTTTGAATCTCAATAGCTCATCAGAACTGCAAGAACAGTAAATAGACTATATTGGGTCATTCTTTTTCTTTTGTTTTTAAATATTCTTCTCTCTCTTCTTATAAAATAACTATTCTAATAAGGCCAATACAGAAAGCCTCAAAGACTTGCAGTTTCGGCCCAGGCAAGAGCAGAGGTAAGATAGCTCTGAGAGACAAAGCAATAAGTCTAGTGGCAGAGAAAATTCACTGAAGACTATAACTTCCCAAGAAAAGGGTGGTGAGGCCTAACACCAGTGGCAGCCCTCCTTTGGGAAAATCAGGTCCCAAGGGCTTGAATTCAGAAACCAGCTTCCATCAGCCACACACCCAACAGGGTCAGGGTCACCAGGAGAACTAAAGGGTACATACCTCCTCACACTGCTGGGGGAGATGTGGGTTGGCACCTGCCACCTGCTGGATAGCATAGGAAAAGCAGAGTCTAAAGGCCTCACAGGAGGGTCTCATTCTCAAGGAAATTCCATACACTCCTTCTGAGACCTGGGCCTCTCTGGACTGAGAAAACATGATTGGGTTTGACCATTGAGGAAGACCTCACACAAAAAGGCTACATAGGGCCAGGGAAAGAAACAGAAAACAAGAGGTGAAAAACTCTGATCAACTAAATGGAACCTGTCAGAGGCCTAGAACAAGCTGAACTATACACCAGAGGTTAGAAAACAAAACCAAACAACAATAAAACCATAGGTAAAGGAGTGAAACTGAACTCCAGAATAAACTAATCAAGAAAGTCAGATGCCAAGACAGCTCAAGATAATGAACCGTACTAGGAAACCTGAAAATATGGACCAATCAAAGGAACAAATACTTCAACCAAGATACCAGGAGTTGTGACAACTAATACTAAATCAGTTCAATAAACTGAAGGAAGAAAAAATTAAAGATGTTCAAACAAATCTAAATGAAGTCAAAAATCAAGTCAATGAACTGAGGGAAGATAAAGCAAAAGAATTGAAGGATATAAGGAAGACGCTGGGTGATCATAAAGAAGATGTCATAAACTTGAAGAAACAAATGGGAGAACTTATGGGAATGAAGGGCATAATGGAGGAGATGAAAAAGACAATGGAGGGATACAACAGTAGATTTGAACATGTAGAAGAAAGGAGCAGTGAGTTGGAAGACCAGATATTTGAATTCATAGACACAAAAGAAGAGATGGTGAAAAGAATAAATGATAACATGAAATGCACAAATATACATGTTATGGGTGTCCCAGAGGAAGAAGAGTGGGGAAAAGTGGCAGAAAGAATAATAGAAGAAATAATCACTGAAAATTTCCCTACTCTTATGAAAGACAGAAAATTACAGAGTCAAGAAATACAGCTGGATGGGTTGGGGTGGACAGAAAATAGTAGGTGATTTACACTGGACAGGGTGGAAGGCAGACATTAGGAAGGAATGACAAGAGGGGAAATGAGAGTATTTTCAGGGGACTGATTATGATGATTATAATGATGGACCATTATCTTAAGCAGGCTAAGGGAGGAAGCAAGAAAATGAGCAGGGTGAGGGAGGGAGAAAATGTCATCCCTTACATATTCACAAATATTCTTCCTTGACAGTGTCCACAGGCTGAGGTGCCTGGACACACTCTCAGTGACTAGTGCTCTCATAACCCAATTTCCTGCATCTTGTCTCCACTTCACCCAATATCCCCATCCTCATCCTCAGTGGCATCTCCTGTCTTCAGTCCACACCCAGCCCTCACTTCATGCAGGAGGAGGGAGGTGTCCCTCCCAACTGTGCCTCTCACTTCTTCATTTGGACCTCAAAGTAAAAGCAAAAGTGCAATAATTATGTATGAAAATGATTTTTAACTGGACAAATAATAGAAGGACTTCCTCAACCTACCAAGAAGGATTTTATCCTCTCTTTCTTTACACTTAAATACTGGGGTTCCTCAGTCTGTGACCCCCTACCTTGACACTGTCCCCACCAGTGACTGCACTTCTCCTGAGGCTCCCCAGCAAGAAGAGTCCTTGACTTGCTGCCAGTGCTCATGGACAGCAACTTATATTGACCTGAATGTTGTCTTTCCACCTGATTCCCTTGTGCCCCCAAAGTTTGGAAAATGAGAGAAACAAACAATTCATCTAATGACCCATGAGACTAAATTACATAATCTAATTAGTGATTCAAGTTATAATCATTAAATACATAACAGCATTTACCTCTTTCTCCCACCATTAGATTCTGTTGGTCAATTATCCTACATCATCTAATTAGTAAACATTTTAAATTTAACTTCTCCTGGTCTCCCAAACTCAGTTTGCCCTAAATTGTTTCATGGTCCCTTGGCTCTCTCAAGCCTGTGACACTCTGCACAAACCTCCTGACTCCTTCCTGCAGCCCCTCTCATTTCAAGGACTTCCATGTTTCATGGATGTGCTGTGCCCTGCATGAATTTGTCCCTCACACACTATTTCTTCCTCCAGATCACTCCTGCCTCTTTTTCTATATCAAGTATGACTCTCATACCCAACCTTCAAGACTTGGGTTAAGGAGCATCACTTTTGAGAACATTTCCCAAAATTCCCTCATTAGAGGGCTTCTCAGGCAACAATTTACTCTCAAAGCCTCCTATTGATTATAGTTTCCACTTTTAATTGCAAGTACCCAAAACATATGGGGAAAATTAATCTTACCTAGACTAGAGCTGGTCAGACACTGGCCACACAAGTTTCCCCATCACCATTGCATGACAGTGACAAGGTCAAATGACAGAAATACAAAAGACTATGGAGAAGACAGAAGATTGACTTTGGCCAGCAGGGTGCACTCTGGGATTGCACTGTGGGACCTTCATGGAGGGTTCCCATATTGAGGATGAATGTCCCTATGTCAGCAAGTCTGGGGTTCAGCCAAGATGGGCACCCAGTGTCAGGTCCTCTCTGCCCCTGGTGGAGCCTCCTGCTAATAGAAACATGTGCTCCAGCAGCTGCTTCCTCCTGGGGCTCCCCCAAGAGGCACACAGAGCAGCCCTGCTTACCAGCCTCCTATAAACACAAGACCCCAGCTCAGGGGAAATGGGGCAGAGAGAGAAGTTGCACCCAATTTGCATGAGCAGCCCCTCCTTTGGGGAGGTCAACAGGGAGGGAATAAAAACAGCCCAGGTCCACTGGGGGCCTCAGCGGCTGTGTCCACCATGGCCTGGACTCCTCTCCTCCTCCTGCTCCTCTCCCACTGCACAGGTAGGGACAGTTCTCAGGGGCTGGCTCAACCTTGATAGCTTCACCTGGTTTTTGTCCATCACTCACGAGTATTTGTCTGCAGGTTCCCTCTCCCAGCCTGTGCTGACTCAGCCACCCTCCCTCTCTGCATCCCTGGGAACATCTGTGAGACTCACCTGCACCCTCAGCAGTGGCTTCACTGTGGGTGACTATGCAATATGGTGGTTCCAGCAGAAACCAGGGAGCCCTCCCCAGTATCTCCTGAGCTATGACACAGACTCAAACAAGCACCAGGGCTCTGGGGTCCCCAGCTGCTTCTCTGGATCCAAAGATGCCTCAGCCAATGCAGGCCTTTTGCTGATTTCTGGGCTCCAGCCTGAGGATGAGGCTGACTATTACTGTAATGTATATCATGACAGTCCTGATGCTTACACAGTGCTCCAGCCCCATGGGGAAGTGAGACAAAAACCTCCCCACTGCTCAGATCTGCTTGCAAGTTCATCACAAATGTCCCTCCTGCCTTCCCTGGCACTAGGTGGGCTCTGAGAACTGCACAGGCAGAGACCCACAGACATTCCTCAGTCCCAGGCCAGAAGGTCTCGGGTCAAAGCCACATCCAGGTCAACATGGACCCCTGCCCAAAACCTGCTCTGCTGGATGAGTTCTTTACCCTCCCAGCCCTAATAAGGACTTAGTCTTGTGGCCCTCCCTGGGAAAGTCATTCAGGACATTGCCAACTTCAGAGGGCTGAGGGAAGATGAAATGAGGCTGTGGATTTGAACTCAGTAGAGTGTGTGAGGCAGACTTTCTGCTGTAGTTATCATCACCACTGACCTGGACTATTCTAGGACCAGATGATGGAGAAATGATCACTTCCTGTTCCTGACTCTCTCTTGCTCTTTCCCACCCCCAGCCACACTCCCAAGACTCATCCATCAATGGAGGGGGCCTGGTAGAAAACAGATTTTTGGTTTGGAAAAATCTGTATGGAATACCTGGTTTTCCCAGCACTACACTTGCATCTTGGACACCCTCCTGCAATGCTCTGGGTGCCTGCATTTGCATCTGTAGGATGGACAGAATGTGCTGATGCATCAACCTGCAGTGACATGGGATGGGGACACAGAATGCAGATCTGAGCACACAGCAGGCATATGGCAGGCAGTGCTGCAGCCTTCTCAGTGTCTCATGAAGGTCCAGTGTGCTCACATGTCAGTTGCAGGCAGGGGGTCTTAGGGATCTGAGCCCTGCATGGGCTGAGGGGTCTTTAGATCCAGAGAAATGGCTGGAGACCCCAAGGCCCTATTCCTTGAGTCTGAGGAGTAGTTCAAGAGGTACTAGGGTGGATTCCCTGGCTTCTGCTGGTGCCAGGATATGGCAGAGCTGCTGACACTGATGTCACATCTCAGAGTGCAGGTGAGTCTCACAGCAGGGCCTTGGATGCAGCAGTGCAGGGAACAAATCTTGTCCTGGTTCCCTAGTGACAAGGGCCTGGGGAAAGAGCCTGCGGACCATTGATGTGTTACTGGGTCAGAGGAGGAGCCCATCTCCTGAGAGTGTCTGGTGGGGGCTCCCAGCTGGAACACAAGCCCCTAGTACCCTCTGCTTTCTGTCCTTTCTGACCTGTCCAGCCCCAGCCCTCACAAGGACCAACACTCAGCCTAAGTATGGCCAGACATGGGGACAGGGCTGTTTTGCCTGCCTTGGGTGGCTGGTCTCATTGTAACTGCCTGTGGCATATGGCAGCTGAAGGATGGGTTTCTCCATCATCTTCAGTCCCATGATTTGCTGGTGTGATGTGTTCTCTCACCCACATCTCAGTGGAATCTGTCCAAGGACCCAATTGCACACTTGTCTCACAAATGGCTGCTCTGTCTTGAGATGAGGCACTTCTATAGGTCACTGGGCTTAAGAAATTATCCCACTTGCACACACACAATTCTGTAGATAGACCATCATAAACATCATAGTATATACATGTAAATAAATGACATATACATCAAAAACTCCTAAAACAATGCTTTATTTTTCTGAAATAGACCTGCTTTATTCAAATAAATTGGAAATGTCATTTTCTTGCTTCCATGGTTTCTGGTTGACTGCCGGTTATCATTTGCAGACTAGTCACACTCTATGTAATGTTTTACTCTCTAGACTTCTCCAGGGCTTTCTCTTTAATAATTGGTTTTCAGCAAATTGAATGTAAAGTGCCTTATTGTGTTTTGTTATCAGTTAAAATCTATGAGTGTTTCTGAGTATCTGGGATATGTTTGTTTGTGATTTAGACATTCTGTTTCCATGAAATTTTTTCAGCCCCATTCACTGTATAATCTTCTGGAACACCAATGACACTTTCAAGCCCACTTAGCAGTCAGGTGCATATGATTTTTTCTCTCTCCATTTACTGAATGGATGGTTTCTATTGCTCTGTGTTTCAGTTCAGGACTTTCTTTTTATCTCTCTCTTTCTCCAATCTTCTTTTAAGCCCTTACACAGATCTTGTTTTTAGTTTAAAATCCCTTTCATAGTCATTGAGTTTAACTGGAAGTACCTCTAATTCACAAAGCTTACCTCCCAATTTCTAGTTCAGTGTTTCTGAAATGTAAGGAAAATGGAAACAAAACCCAAACAAATAATGTAAAACTCTTAAAGACACAAACTGCTTCTGCCAACCCAAATATGGCCAGATGAGAGCCTGTGGAGCTGGCTTTTGCCCTTGAAGGAAAGCCCCTCTGCCTTCCTGGCCTTCTCCATGGCTCAGAGGCCTGGGGATGTCCCAGCACATGGGCAGTCCCTGGACAACTTGGACCAACTTTGGTCAAGCTGAAGCTTGAAATATTATTACCCCATTTGATTTTCATCTTTTGATTCTCTCAATAGCATCAGCTGGCTACTTCCTGGCCCATTTGTCTGGGCCACAAAATAAACACATAAGAAATGCTGATCATTGTGTCTCTTTGTCTTGCAAGTGAACTCACACAAGCTTGAAGGCTTAAAGAGCAGGTTACACGGTAAAGGGCACTCATTAATCTTGCCAAGCCAAACAAGAGAAGGGCTCATATTGTGCCAGTTGTTTTCTAATAATGATAGCAGTTGTAGAGTTAAAGAGAAATGTGAACATATATATATATGTGTGTGTGTATATATATATAAGCCCAAGCATCTGGGGGATTCTGCTCTGCCATCCATGCAGTGTCCTCACAGGCCAAGAGACCTAAAGGAGCCTCATTGGAGGAGGCAGAGTGATGAGGTTTTGAGCCCTGTGGATCATTCCATGTCTACATTTGCATATGACTATGTTTTACTATTTTCTCTAACCCCTCATTTTCTAAAATGAGTATGTTGACATAGTAGAAATATATGCTTAAATGAAATATGGAGTACAAGGAAAATTTTAATGAAATTGTATAAAATGTAGCCATTCTCCAAAGTCCTATCAAAGTCCAACAGAAATGACAGGTGACATCTCAGTTTTCCAGGGCTGCTATAAAGAATGCCATGAACTGCTTGGCTTAAACAACAGGAATCAGTTGCCTTGTACCTTTGGAGGTTAGAAGTCCAAAGTCAAGGTGGTAGGAGGGCAGGCCTTCTCTGAACTCTGTACAGCTCTCCTGGTGGCTGCTGGCCATCCATGACTCAGTGTCTGCCACTGTCACTTGCCATTGATCTCCTTCTGTCTCCCACTCTGTCCAAATTTCCCCTAATTATAACATCTCTAGTTGCATGGGATCATGGCCCACCCTGATTAGGTTCTGTCTCATCTCACCTAATAACTTTTTACAAGAGTTTATTCATGAATGAGTCACATTTACAGGGACAAGAGTTTAGAATGGGAACATTTCTTTGTGGGCTCCAGGATTCAATCAAAACCAGGTGGCAATTGTATTATCATTGAAAACAAAACTTTTATGAGCAAAAGAAAAGAACAAAATAAAATCCCCAAGCATTTTTTTCCATACTTTATTCCTACCATTTTCTATATTTTAAATGTCCTCAGAATTATTTGATTTGTTTTTATTATCTTTAGCTATGTTACTACTTCATTATCTCCTCTGGAACACATAAATTTAAATTATTTGACCATGAAATAAAAATTAAATGAATAGTTATTTAATCTAGTATTCTTATTTTACTATTCCTTGAACCTGTCTCAAACTTCCATCCATCCATCCATCTATCTGATTCACAAACCAGAACTTCACTCCATCCCAAACATGCGCACGCATGCGCGCACACACACACACACACACACACAAGCCCCCAAGCCTCAGGGACATGGAACTGATGTGGAGCTTCATTGTAAGCTCAGGCATCACCACTGACAAGCAGTGCTGAGATGCTGTGTCAGGGTAGGGATGCCCGGTGCTTCTCAGCTCATAAAGGCTCCTGGATTCCCCATCCCTGCCTCATCCCCCAGAGCCTCGTTCTGTGCTGGATGGCTCAGATCTTGTGAGAAAACCTGTAATACTCAGGCTTTGGTCATTGACTATATTTTCTATTTAAAAGTCCCTGATGTAAATTATTAAAATAAATCCTGCCTTAAACTGGCCCTTTATTCAATCCATGGAACAAAGTAAATAACCTATACAGAGTCAGGTGGACATAGGATGCAATTTCTTTAGTCATTGGGAACCCTGAAGTGAACAATTAAGACCAGGGAACATGGAAATTGAAATGTAGACACTGAGGCAGATTTTCAAGAATAGCTAGAGAAATAAGTACAAACAGGCAGAAACAAAGAAGAGATAAGCAATGAATATGGGTTGGCCTGTGAAAAATGGAAAAATATTAAGAAAAGATTAATCAATACTTAATTGCTTAAGGAGTGAGCTGGAACCATGTGTCAACCAACAGGAGCCACCAGGGGGAGCTGTGGGTCTTCTCAGGGCCCTGAGGGGAACCCAAGTGGTTTCAATTGAATAGTCCTCAGGCCCTGGCTCACTGACCCACAAGAGAGGTGACAGCTGGTGTCTCACCTTGGGGCAAACCCAGAGCAGACAACCACCCCAGGCATCCCCCTGGACATGAATCTACTCCCTTGGCCTTGATTCCAGAATTGGGTGGCAGTTTGGTGGGGCTGGCAAGATAGCCAGCATTTTCATTGGGAAGCCTTGAGTATATTAATTTGTGACATATAATTCACAAAATAGAGAAAGAGGAAGTGAGATTGCTGCACATTATGGACTGAAACATGTTCTCTATAAGGACATATTCAATCCTAACCCCTGCTCCCTGCTCCAGCACCCATCTGTCTGCTTTTCCAGTTTCCCTCTCCCAATCTGTGCTGACTCTGACTTCCTTCCTTCCGGTATCCCAAGGTCACCTGTGAGATATGCTGTGTCCAGCAGGAGCCAGGGAACCTCTACCATATCTCCAAAGATTCTACTCAGACTCAGACCAGCTCCAGGGCTTGGAGTTCCCAGCTGCTTCCCTGCATCCATGGGTCAGTGCAGGGCTTTTGTTCATGGGTCCATAAGGCAATTTGCTATACACCAGGCATGTTAACTTGTTCTCATACTGTTTCGGTTTGCTAAAGCTTCTGGAATACTTTTACAAAAGGGATTTATTAGCTTATAAGTTTAAATTCTAAGGCTGTGAAATGTCCAAATTAAGACATAAACAAGTTCAAGCATTCTCTAAAGCATAGTTGCTGGTGATCTCTGACTCCTCCACCACATGACCAGGCACATGGTGATGTCTGCTGGTCCTTCTTTCCCGGGTTTCATTGTTTTCAGCCTTCAATTCAGTGACTTCATCTCTGTTATCTGTGTGTCCTATCTCAGCCCCTCCAGGTGCTTTTTCTGTGAGCTGCACTTAGTTTCATCTCTTAACTTCTCTGTGTGTTTTTTCCTCTTATAAAGGACTCCATTAAGAGGATTAAGACCCAATTTAAATGACATACATCACATCTCAATTGAAATAACCTAATTGAAAGGTCCCAGCCACAATAGGTCTACACCAGCAGGAATGGATTAAAAGAACACAACCTTTTCTGGGGTACGTTCAACTTCAAACTACCACAGATCTTAAACCAAATCTATCTGAATGTTCCCTATTTCTCAGAGTGTTTTTGAGAACTCTAGATACTGGACATGCCCCCAACAGCCAGCAAGGGGTGTTTTCCTTGCATTGTATTTGGCAGTGCGCTGCTCACAGCGGTCAGCCTCGTTCATGATCCTGAAACAAGCTAAGACCCACTTAACAAAGCCTAACACCTCCCTCATGACATCAGCTAGGGGAGTTAAAAATTGAGCCCTGCTAATTTCAACATGCTGGGGTAATGCCTTGAGCTTACACAGATTCCCCATTTCCCAGAACCCTCAGCCCCTGGGCCCCCTGGTGCTCACTGCCCCTGGACCTCAGGGCGCGTGTGCCTGCACCCAGCAGGGGGCGCTGTGGTGCTGTCCTAGCTGGGGATTTCCTCTGGGGTAGCGTTTCATCTGAAAGGAAGTTTAAATCTCTCCCTAAATAATTAAAACAAAACTTCCTCTATCAACTCTGTCTTCACAGCTCCATCTCTGCTTGCTGGTACCGGGCACTGAACAGGAGTTTTGAGAGCAGAATTCTGGAGTGAAGCAGGAGCCCCCGTGTGTGGGAAGTGCCCACATGGGTGGTTGCTGAGGGTGGGTGGGAAGATGTATGCAAGAAACCTAACAATAGAAAGGGTATCTAACTTGAGATTTGCAGAACAGGAAAGAAGGTAGTAGGTAGGTATGAGGTAGATGGAGTGTTGAGGCAAAGAATGTTCTAATAATTGGTAAGAGTATAGGCCATAGAAGGATCATTTATCTTTCATATAAATGAGGAATTTGCATTTGGCCTTCACATTGGATTTTGGAAGTGAGACAGTGTTCCAGGAGAGAGTCATTTAGATAGGACAAGAGAGCTGGTGAGGTGTGTAGAGGCCAAATTATCATGACATCTTACCTTAAAAGGAAAAGTGGGGTCACTGGACATCTGTAAGGAGGAGTGACAGGCTCACCAGGCCCTTTCGTCAATAAATCTCCCACTGCAAGTGGAAGTGGATTGAGAGTTAGAGTGGGATGAGGGGAAGTAAAGAGATTGGGAGGCAGTGACATAAAACAAGGTAAGAGGATGATGGCTGGATCTAGCTTAGCTAGAGTGGTGATGTTTAGGTAAGAGCAGATGCAAGATCTCTTTTTGGTATAGAATATGCAGGCCTTGGGTATGGTGCGGGTGTTGACTGTGGGGTCTCTGCATGTGATAAGGGGGACTCCATGTCTGGCATGGAATGGAAATGGATGACTGTAGCCAAAATCAAAGAGGAACAATTAAGTAGTGTTTTCATTATGTTACAGCCAAGGATTGGGGACCATGGAAAATTACATTCATTTCTTTTCACTCACTCATTTTTTTTTTTCATTCAAAATGCTACTGAGCAACTACTAACTTAGCACTTGGCAGAGCTGTAGTGCTGCAAGGGTGAAACAAAACTGCCAATGTCATGCCCATCCTTTGGGTTGTAGTCTGACTCACTGTGAGAGATACTGACCTGATATATTTTCCATGAGTTATTCAGATGGAAGCATTAAGCACATACGAGAATATGGTGTAGAGTTCCAGAGTTAAGGTGACAGAGTTCAGGTAAAAATATATGAATATATTTATATACCTTTAATCAATTCCATCCCATTAATGCCATGGTAAATAGAGCGGTGGATTAGTTCTTTGGGGTAAATAAATGAGTTAATATGAACAAAGTGAGTAGGACAAGTTCTGACACATACAAAGTGATAATGAAGGATTTCAGAGTAAGAAAAATAAATTGTGATCTGTAAGTGGAGGGTTGAGGTAAGAAATCTGGGATACTCTATGTTGTCTTCTGATCTTTCTGTGCACATTTCAACTCTTCTGCCCCATCCCAGACTTCCAAATCCATCTTAATGCACTTGACCCTTCATCTGTGGGAGACCCACCCACTCCTGGGGCCCCTCTCAGTGCTGTGGGTTCCTGGCTACTCCCTGGGTGGCCCTTGGGGCTGGACATCACCCTCAGGGGAGAAGAGAAAGAGGGGAAGCAGAGCTCTCCTTCTCATCTATGATGGGCTTTCATTGTGAAAAACAAGGGGGACTTATACCACTGGATGTTGAAATATGTTTTAAAGAAAAAATAAACAGTTGTTACGCTGTTGAAGAAAAATTTAATTAATAGCCCAGAAAGAGAAGTATCATTACAAGGGCCTTTGGATGGATTGTTCAATTTAAAATTCATCTCTCCCCCCTGATTATTCTTCCTGCTTCCTTCCTGGAGCCCTCACCATCCCACATGTACACCCAGGTCCCTCCCTCCCTCTGATAACTCACAAACCAGACCCCTCAGAGGCTTTGTTTGCCTTCCTTGGCATCTCCCTTGACCGTTCATGAATTTGAAACTATTAAAATCCTTTTTCTCTCAGAATGCCATGTCCTCCTTCTCTCCCCTTGGAAGTTCCACACCCACTTGCCCTCCAGAGGCCAATAGGAGGATGTCCACTCTGAGAAACCTTCTCCAAATGCCCCTAATATTTCTAAGAATACATTCTCCTATCCCAGCCCTTTCATGTGCCCTGTATTACTTTTTTTTCTTTTTGGCTTTTTTGTCAAAAGCCTGCCATAAACAGAGTAAATAAAAATTAGTAGCATTGAGATTGAGCCAAGTATTGATGTCTCCATCAAAATGTGGAGAAGTCCAGTAAAAAATGAAATGGCAGATGACTCAGGACTGTGGAGATGGAAGATTTCCATGTGACCAGCAGGGGGCACTGTGGGGCTTGGCCAGGGGCTCCCTGTGGAAGGAGCTCCCAGATGCTTGAGTGTCCCACTGACTCCAAGTCTTGTTGGGCCTGAGCCCCTGGTGGGGAATCAACCACTGTGGTCCCTGGAAGGGTCTCCTGCCTACATCCATGTGGATGTTCCCATCAGCATCTCCTTCCATGCAGCTTCCACCAAGGAGCAACCTCAGAGCATCCCTGCCCCTAGATGGTTCTGTCAACAGGCCCCAGCTCAGGAAGGATATGGGGACAAAAGTGGGTAGGAACATGTTTGCAAAACTAGTCCCACCTCCACATGTGCAGTATGGGGGATTATAAAGGCCCAGGACAGATAGCCCTAGGCCTGGGGCCTCAGGGGCTGTGTCCACCATGGCCTGGACCCCTCTCCTCCTCCTGCTCCTCTCTCACTGCACAGGTGGGGATGGGCCTCAGGGACTGGCTCAGATCTCAGTAGCTCCACTTGGTTTCTGTGCATCACTCATGAGTGTTTGTCTGCAGGTTCCCTCTCTCAGCCTGTGCTGACTGAGCCACCCTTTCTCTTTGCATCCCTGGGAACTCCCACCAGACTCACCTGCAGTCTGAGAAGTGGCATCAACACTGCAGGAAAAAGCCTATACTGGGATCAGCACAAGCCAGGGAGCTCTCCCTGGTCCCTCCTCTTCTATTACTCAGACTCAAACAAGCTATTGGGATCTGGATCTTCTAGTCACTTATCTGGATCAAAAGTCATCAACAAATAAGTTATATTTGCTCCTCTCTGGGCTCCAGCCTGAGGATGAGGCTGATGATCACTGCCAGATATGGGAGGGCATCTCCAGAGTTCACACAGGGCCCAGGACCAGGGGGAAGTGAGACACAAACCCCCTCTGCTCCCTGAATGACCCTCCTCCCTTTGTGACCTGAAAAAATAAGATGCAGTAAAAGAAAAAAGGAAGGGCTTTGAAGTGACTGCAGAGACTTTTTCTGAAAACATGAACAATAGAATTGGTTCTATTCTTTGCACCAGGAGACTTGAAAGGGAAAGAAGAAACCAATTATTCTCCTTTTGGGAGAGTTGCAATATTCAGTCTCATTCAATAGCCGTGGGGCTGGTGAACTATCGCAGCTGAGAGGTGAGCTCAAGGTCATTACTTCTGATAGAATCACCTCTTCTAGAACAACCAACCCTCCATCTGGAATCTGGAGCTCCCACAATGCCACTACATCCTGATGAGCTGCAGCACCAGAGAGTAGGTCAGGGTGAGCAGAGACCCCCAAAGGGGAGGGCATGGGCACATCAGAGACTCCAGGTAGGCCTGGAGACTTGAGGCCATCATGGGACAGTGTGCCCATTCCTGAGAAGGACATGTCATCAGGGAAACCACTTAGACTTCCACATGTTCTGAGGAAACCACATGGAAACTGAGCTGGGATGGGCCTGCAGCTCTGTCCTGCAAGAACAAAGGGCCCCAGGGGCCAGGCTTCCTCTCCCATTGGGCCTGGGGCACTGCATCTCCTCTTCCTCTTTCTCCTGATCACCTGAGAGGACACAGGCCTGGAAGGGTCCAGGGACAGACAGAGAGCAAGGGCTGATGGAAATGTAGCAACTACTCCCTATGATTGCTTTGGGAGATGCAACAAGACTGAGGGGAGCTCAGCCCCCATCAGAGCACAGGGAAGGAGAGTCTTAGCCTCCCCATGACCTGCCCTCCATCCTCCTCCCCTCCCAACTCTCTACACAGGGGAGGGTCCTCCTCCTCTGGGAGGTAAAAGATGAGAGGTCTTATCCCAGCTTTGTCCCACATCCCCTTCTGTCTGGCACTCACAGAACTGTGTGCCCATCCAGGGCAAGTGTCCCAGGCCTGTGGCCCAGGTGGGGCTGGTTCAGCTACCTTCTGACTTGAAGGATCCAATACAGGAACCACAGTCACCTGCTCTGGAAACAGCAGCAAGGTCTGCACTGAAGGGGCATCTTGTTTGTCCAGAACTAGGGCCCTCTCCCCAAGTCCCCAACCCACAGAAACCACAACTAATCCCAGGCCTCCTAGATCCATTTTCTGGCTCCAGGTGGAGCAGCCCAGGCTTTCTAAGCCTCTCTGGGCTCCAGCCTGAGGACACAGCTGGTTGTCACTGCTCAGAGTGGCCCAACAGCCTCAGGGCTCACCCAGGGCTCCAGGCCCTCAGGGACAAGAGACACAACCAGCAGCTCCCCCAGCCTCCCCAGGTGCAGGGAACTCAGGGTGCACCTTTGACCTGTCTCAGGAAAGTCAAGTGCTTGGTTCCATGTGAAAATATGGTGAACTGTTCAGGCCTATTAAATATAATAGTATGAGTTAACATGCCTGGACCTACAGTATTGACAAATGCTAATATGCAACATCATTCTGAATGTATCTGAGGCTATATAGAGGGGCACATGCCCTTGCATTAATAACAAGGCCAGCAAGTTTTCATATCCACACCCATTTCCAAAACAATTGATGAAAAATTCAAGGTTTAACTAAAGGAATGTTCATGATCCAGATTTTTCTTTACTAATTCAATTGTAGGAGACGGAGTCACATACTCAGATGGCACAGCTCCCTGACCACAAGTGACCATTCACCAATGTCACCAGTGACACACCCACCTCTTATCCTGACCTTGTCACATGCCCTGACCTCTGACTGGAACACTCTTTCCCTCTGTCTGCCACAGAGTTCACCCAACTCCTCCTGCAGGTGCAAGTGTACACATTACAGTTGTGTTCAGGCTTCTTTACCCTGAAATCTGCCCACCCCTCCCCCAGCAAGTGACATAGTTATTTCTCTGTGTACATGTTCCTATCGCACCCTGTATTTGTCCTCTTACCATGTTCAGTGTACGGCAAAAACAGGCAAAGTTGTAGCTGCAGGCATATATTGACAGAGATTGTCATTTTCATAATAGTGTAAGAATAGTTTTCAATCATGACAAATGTCTCTGTGTGAGAGCATCATGCCCAATGCAGGCCTTATGGAGGCACCTTCTTGTTCTACAGTCTTGAGTAATGACATCAAGAAGATGGGTGTGAAAGGGAGGGCACTCTCCCTCTGGTACTGGCATCCCAGAGCCAGAGGATGTTTGCCTTGTGGCCAGCAGAGGGCACTGTGGGCTGACTTGAGAGTGAGGGCACTGGGCCTGACAGCTGGTCAACCACCCAGCTGGCTCCAGGGGAGTTGGGCCAATGGTGTCCTCACAGATATGGGACATTCCTGCACCTGTGATGCACTCCATGACCCCATGAGCTCCTGCATCTGGCACTTCCATTCCATCTGAATTAGCTCACCAACTCCTGTTCCTCTGTGGGGTCTTGGTTTTCATCTGGTCCAAGCAAGGGCTGGTGCACAGAAGGAGCCAGAAAGTGCTTGCATGGACTATGCCAGCTCCCACAGAAACCTTGCCAGGGGCTAAGACTGTGCTTGGGGGCAGAGACCCCACAGTGGACCCTCAGAAGAAAGAGCTCTGAGGTCTCTTCACCAGGCTCCCTAATTTCTTGGACAGGATTTAGGGAAAGGGGCCCCTGGGTCACAAAGAACCTGCCTTTCTCCTCATGTCCTCAGAGGACCAGGGTCCTGTCTGGGCTTGACAGAGACTCCTGCTCACAGGCCCATGTGATGCTTTCCCCCAAGGCCCTCCTAAAGGGCACACAGTGTAGCCCTGCCCCTCAGCCTCCTCTAACCAGAAGACCCTCAGCTCAGGGAAAATGGGGCAGAGAGGAGGTGGGGCCTAATTTGCATGACCAGCCCCTCTTTGATGAGGCCAGCAGGGAGGGAATAAGAGCAGCCCAGGTGCACTGGGAGCTTCAGAGACTGTGTCCACCATGGCCTGGACCCCTCTCCTCCTCATGCTCCTCTCTCACTGCACAGGTAGGGACAGGACTCAGAGATCCAGGGCAGATCTCCCAGCCTGCTTCAACCTCCCTAGCTCAGACCTCCAGCAGCTTAGTCCTGGGCCCTGACTCAGCCCCCATGCATGTCTGTGTTTGCAGGTTCCCTCTCCCAGCCTGTGCTGACTCAGCCACCCTCCCTCTCTGCATCCCTGGGAGCATCTGTGAGACTCACCTGCACCCTCAGCAGTGGCCTCAGTGTTGGTGACTACCACATATACTGGTTCCAGCAGAAGCCAGGGAGCCCTCCCCAGTATCTCCTGAGATTCAATTCAGACTCAGACAAGCACCAGGGCTCTGGGACCCCACCACTTCTCTGGATCCAAAGATGCCTCAGCCAATGCAGGCCTTCTGCTCATCTCTGGGCTGCAGCCTGAGGATGAGGCTGAATATTACTGTGGGATCTGGCACAGCAATGCTTGTCACAGTGACACAGGCAGGTGAGGAAGTGGGACGAAAATCCCAGGCCCCGCAGGTGATGGCCTATGACTCTTATATTGTTGATGTGAAACTATATTTACTCTTTCTATAAAAAAATTCCTCATTCAGAAAATATCTCTTAGATTGTCACTAAATACATATAAAGACTTAAGAATGTGTCCTCACACCAACACCATCACACAATGTACAGAATCTGGGAAGAATTTGCTGCTAATTCCACATGGCCCTGACATTCTGTGGAATCATGGCATTAAAAGTTTTACTTAGATTCTTTTTAAACTTAAAACAACCATAGGAAAGTCAAGAGAGAAAAAAATCTGTTTACAATAAGAACAAATTTTGTAACACCCACAAAAAAATCCTGACTGGAAAGTTATAATATAAATATGAACAAAATACAACTTTTACTTAAAGAGATAAAGTCTCACTCATAAAATAGAGAACACTGTTACACTATTTTTTGCTAAATGTTAAGTCTAGTGTAGCTGTTAGTTTCCCCCAAATCACTAATGTGAGTTAAATTCCTATCAACATTCTAAAAGCTTTGAATATCTTTTTGAGTGATTGCTGAATTGTCATCTGTTGAACAAGCCTGAGCAAATTTCCCTTCCTGGAAAATACTAAGCCCCCCATGCAGCTTCTGTGGAAAGGCCTCCATGGTCTTCAAACCAGCACAGTGGCCCCTCATCTCATAGTTGACTGATGGAAAACATGTATGAGCTTTTTCCAGAATCTTCTGTATTGGTGCTATCCCCATAGGTTGTAGTTTTTGCACAAGATTGCAACTCCAGTAGCCTTTCTGGAAGTGGAAAACTATTTACTAATCAAGCATGATGTGTCAGAATCACAAACAGTAGAAGCCAGGCCACTGATGTTTGGACATAGAAACTGATCTTGGGAGGGGAAATAAGCAGTGGAGCTCTCAGGCCTTTCAGCAATGGTGTCATCCTGCCCTGGGACCAGCAGGGGGTGCTGTGGGACTGCCCTGGGGTTCCTACACTGGGCTCAGTATGGATCATTCCATCAAAGAGGCCTGGCCTGGAGTGCTGGTCCCTGTGCTCACTGATGGGGACCCAGCAGCTGCATCCTCTCTGCCTGGCAGAGTCCCCTGAGCAGGGAGCTTTGTGTCATCTCACCAGCTGCTTCCTCCCAGGGCTCTCCCAAGGGATGATTTCTCTTGTACATGATATTATTAGAGGTACTAATGCGTGACCTTATGTTATACACTGTTGAACTATGTATTTGACATATAAAATATGTACAATATTGATATCAACCATTGCTTTGAAATTTAGCCTATAAATATTGTTGTATAATTTTCTTTGTCAGAAATATTTTGACTAAATTGTGCCACGTGGGGCAGAATTTTCTTCAGTGCTGTTTAGCAAGTAACTGTTTTTAGTCTATGCAACTAGTAACATTCCGAGATCTTCTATTTGGATTAACTAATACATTACAGTTGTCTCCCTTTAAATTTATGGAGATTCTTCTGGAAGCCAGTCTAGCAAACTTAGAGGAAAGACCCTAAGGAAATTTATTTCTTTTAAGAGTAAAAGCCAACATTTTCAGGGTAAACAGTTGAACATACTACAGACAATAATGTCTACTCTCTCAACCCTCCAAAGTTTACAGTTTTGGGACCATAATTTCTGCTTTTTAGTGTGGTAATTGCATAAAATTGGGCAGCTAAATTTTTCAGTCCCATGTGCCTTCCAAATAAAAGAACTAGTTACTGTAAATTAAGACTTTCAGGAATGAGGTAGACACTCTCCTGCATGTTTTGTAAAACAGGTGACATTTTCCAGCCAAGCCCTTGCCATTCAGTTTCCTGTTGATGACAACATTGTATAAAATGTTGTATAAAACATTGTATAAAATGCCCAAAGGAGATTTAATGATTACTGTACATAGTATGGATTACTCTGTATGATCTCTTTTGAGATAATTAAAAAAAAAAAAGAATTGGTAAAAGAATTATGTTTTCCACAACAAAAACTTTAAATGATTTTTTTATATTCTGATCTTAGGAATTTTACCAGCTATATAAAATGGCTTGCATTATTGCACACAAAAATATTTCTTAGATTGTGAAATGGTAAAAAGCATCATTTTAATTTTGTGAATTTTAATACAATTAAATATGCTTTAGTGAAAATAAAAGCTCTTTATTGATACCACTGAAACCATTAGAAACCAGAACTTTCTAACAATATCAAAGAAAGATTTGTTCAATAGTCCAATTTCACAAGTATAATTCTTTAGGTTTAGATTAATTATACAATATAAGGCATGACACAATGAATACATAGTGTAGTATGTATTAAAGGACTCCCAAATCTACAGTGAAATGCAGCCTGAAAAACTGAATTTTTTCATAGGTATACTTTGAACCTTTTAAATCTTTGACAAAATGCAAAATTTGTATGTAACAAAATAGACGGATTTCAGCTATGATAGACCCCAAAACCAGATTTATTGGATTCACTTTTAAAAAGACTGATGTTTTCTTGTTGATCCTTTCCATTTGATAGAACACATTGTAGCAGTCATGCTCATTTTTCTCCACAGACTGTAGGAAAAGCCTCTGGGTCTGGGTGTTATAATCAGTCAGTGCATCTGTGCAAATGCTGTGAGTCACCCCCATTCACGGAACTGCTGAAAGAATTAAAAGATGATGAATGGAAGGATCCCGGCCTCTTGTCAGTCATGGAAGACTTTGACAAACTTTACTGCACTGTGAAATGCTATTCAATACATTCTTTAATCTCAACGAATGATTGCCAAATAGTCAATAATCAAGAAAAAAACCATTATCACTTGATTGATATTTTCTTATCAATATCTCACTTCATGTGAATGCACATTATATAAAATCCAAGTGTTGGAGCCAAGCATGCAGGATTTTGTAGATTGGCTTCATAAATGAAAAAAAAAAAAAAATGGAACATTTGAACCTTTGTTGATGTGGACAATTTAGAGCTGCCTTTCAAGCTGTGCATAAACATTTTAGCTGACTGTTAATAATAATGAGAAGATGCAAGAGTTAGTGTGTTTACTTAATTTGGGCAGACATAATGGTTATGAAACTGTTAAGCTTTTGTTTCAGAGCCAAATCAACTCTCCTAGGAAAGTGAACGAATTTTGTCCATGTGAATTTGAATGTTAAAGGAAACAATAGTACTGTATGCAATTATTGGAAAAATTTTAAATATGGTTGGTTAAACAACTTGGATATGTACATCTATTTGAATACCAGAAAATTTTCAGAAACCTTGATACAGATCAAGTATTTCCATTACAATTTAGTGTACAAATTGACAGGAGAGACAAATATATAACATACATCAAATTTCATACTTAGTGTGACAAAAAGTTGGTAAAATATCACATGAATAACTTTGTATTGATTACATGGGGAAATCATACTATTTTTTATATATTATGTTAAATAAAATATATTACTAAAATCCATTTAACTATTTCTTTTTTTTTTTCATGTGGTGAGGAGACTCTTCAAGTTCAGACGAGGCTCACACCATCTTGCTATAGGACAGTGAGGGTGCAGATGCTCTCAGATGAGAGGTGCTTTGGGTCACCTGGAGGAGGGAAGCTGGGTCTGGGGTCTCCTCCACCAGCAGGGGGCAGCAGTGCTGCACTTGGGAATATCCAGGAGACGCTGAGGCTGCCCAGCTGGAACCTACTCACAAAGGAGCCACGAGGTGGAGGGTTCTCAGGTGGCAAGATTCAGTACTCACACTGGCAGGCTGGGACCCTCCCTCTGCCCCTCAGGCTGTAGCCATCATATTCTGAGGGACAAACTCAGACAGACCAAGCTGCCAGCAGCAGCACTGAATGGTCACCTGGGCAGGGAATGGGACAGAACCTGGTCCCAGCCATAGGGCCTCAGGAAGCAAAGCTCGGGAGCATCTCCACTGGGTCCTGGGCTCCTCTCCTGCTCACCTGCTCACTCTCAACAAAGGTTACTCTCTCCAGGTGCATGAGGCCAAAATTCACCCAGAACCTCTGTGCCAATTTGTATGTATTATGTCCCCCCAAATGCCATTTTCCTTGATGTAATCTTGGGTGGGCAGACCTAACAGTGTTAATTATATTGTAATTCTTTGAGTGTTTCCATGGAGATGTGCCCCACCCAGTTGTGTGTGATGACTCTGATTGGATAATTTCCATGGAGGTGTTACTCCACTCATTCAGGGTGGGTCTGAATTAAATCACTGGACCATATAAATGAGCTGACAAACAGAAGGAACCCAGTGCAGCTGAGAGAGACATTTTGAAGAGGAGCTACAGCCAAGAGGGACACTTTGAAGAAAGCAAAGGAGCTGCAGATGAGAGACAGTTTGAAGATGGCCATTGAAAGCAGACTCTTGCTCCAGAGAAGCTGAGAGAGGACAAATATCCCAAGTGCAACTGAGTGACATTTTGGAGAGAAGCTGAAGTCTATATATGAACATCCTGGGAGAAAGCCATTTTGAAACCAGAACTTTGGAGCAGATGCCAGCCATGTGCCTTCCCAGCTAACAGAGGTTTTCCAGACACCATTGGCCATCCTCCAGTGAAGGTACCTGATTGATGATGCATTACCTTGGACACTTTATGGCCTTAAGACTGTAACTGTGTAACCAAATAAACCCCCTTTTATAAAAGCCAATCTATTTCTGGTGTTTTGCAACCTGGCAGTATTAGAAAACTAGAACACAAAGAAACAGATAAATTTTGCTCATTCATGAGAAAAAATAATTTGAATGAAATTACCCTGAAGGTGCCAGATAGCCTTGTTATTCAAAGAGTTAATAAACTATTTATAACATATTCAAAGAGCTAAAATTAAACCATGGAAAAGAACTAATTAGGAAAATGATGTATTAGTAAACATGTAACGTTAATAAATAGAAATTTAAAAAAGCAAAAACATAGAAGTTCTGTTAAATATTTACTTAACAGATCAGGGGTGTTTTATACTGCAGACACACATGACCAAAAGATGCAAACAGCTGAATCCTATTCTTCCCAAAAAGGAGACTGCAGTTAGACTACTGATTTCCACATATGCATCAATTCCACAAGGGATCCAGGAACTGTCTAATGATCTGTTCTATATACTATGCTGGCTTTACTATCACTCATCTTTGGTTTCAGTTCACAGGATGGCTGCTACTGCCCAGCCATCACACCCTAGCCTAGATAACAGATGCTTCATGAAAGCAGAATGTTTCCTTCCATCACATGACAAAAGGGCCCTGAAACAGACTTTAGTGCTGGACCTTAGATTCCAGTGGCCAGTGCTGGTCACAGGGTCACCTTGGGAAGCAGGTGCCTGGCATTTAAATGAATATAACAGATGATGCAACATTAGAAGGTGCTGGCATGTCTGTAGTTTCTCCTAACAATTGTGCTTATCACATTGCCCAACACACAGGATTGGAAACCTCTGGGGAACAAGGACCTCGTCTTGCTCACTGCTGAGTTCTCAGGCCCTGGGATGTGGCCAGACCAAAGCAGGTCTGAATAAATATGATGGGGGGTGTTCACCTCTGTCTGTCATTGATGCAGGAGCCATCAATACCCTGATTGGCCTGGCCCCCAGACCTGGCCCAATTAGCAGCCAATCCTGGTGCCCTGTGTCCCCCAGGGCCAAGTCTCAGGGCTGTGACATGACCACCCATCTCCAAGAGATGTGTGCAGGTGACTCAGGTTGGTCTTGCCTCCTCCAACTTAAATGACACTGTTTATTCCATGCTTTATGGGTCACCTAGACTCTCTCTCCTGGTCTCCAGGCAGGTGGGGCCTCACAGAGAAGACTAATTCCTCAATGGAGCCAGAGTCCATGGATCAGGGAATCTCCACCCTGAGCAGCAGGTTCTGCATCTCCCCCTGGACAAGGACACCCCCTGTGCCTCCAGCAGCCAAGGTGGAGCAGCCACCAGGGGGCAGCAGAGAGTCACCTGGCAAAGCCCCTGGGGATGGGGGCCTGGGTCTCAGGGGATCCTAATGAGGAGGGAGGGGAGCACCTCAGACCTGGGGGAGAAGGTGACCTTCCTGTTCTGCAATATCCTCCCTGACCCTGCTGCTCAAACACTTCTGAGCTCACATCTCTCATCTCTGGCCCTTGAAGATGTGGCCTCTGTCTCTGACCACAGGTCCAGGTCCCCATAATAATCCAGCCCATCCCAGTTTGGCTATAATGCTGGGCCCAACCACAAATGTCTCATCCCCTCTGTGACCCCAGAGGCAGGGGTCAAATTTTATTTTCTAAGATATCTCAGTCCCTGGCACACATCAGTATCTATATCAACTTTCCTCAATTGATTAATCACAATAGTATTTTATTAATATATTTTCTCCAGCAACTGAGGAAATTTGCTTGTAATTAAAAATTCCTGTGGTGTTCCTGGGGCTGGCAGCCCACCCTCATCCCCTCACACAGCAGGAAGCACCTGATCTGTACCTGCCCTGAAGTCACACTGGGGATACTGAGGCAAAGAACTGATGACCTGCCCCTGGAGCTCACAGCCAAGGTAGAAACTAATCAGCCTCTGACGGTTGTTTTAAATCACCATGTTCCTGGCCAGGAAGGAATATTCTTCTGGTTCTGCCCCTCAAGAACAGGACTCAGGGGAAGGGCACAGCCCCTCTCCAAGCCTCCTCTTGTCACTTGTATGATGGGACAGGAAGGCCACTGCCCTGGGTTCTGGGTGGTCAGGGAGGTGTCATCCTTACAGCTTCCAAAGTTGTAGCTAGGATTAGATGCAGCATCTGAGCTCCTCTACAAAATACTGAATATTCTAGACAGGACACCTCAGGGACCTGGACTGTGATGCACACCCCCCTCCTGAGCCAGGTGAGCACAGGGAGGGAGTCCCAGGGTCATTCCAGCATCACCCTGTGCCCCTCTGGCCAGCTCCAGGACAGGGTCAAGATCACCCCAGGAGCAGGAACATCAGGTTCCCTAAAAATGCAGACAGGTGTCCCCTCTGGGCTCTGCAGGGGCCAGGCCAGCCCAGGACAAGGGTAGGATGAGGTCTGGGGATGGAGATGGGCCCAGACTCCTGGACCAGCAGGGGGAGGAGAACCCTGTGGGCTGAGGGTGGGTCTGCAGGGGCTGCCCCTCCCCTCTGTGCCCCTGGGGGCTGAGCTCTTCTCTGGGAGCCACAAAACTCCCTCAGGACAAAACCCTGAGCTCTGGCTGATTTGCATAACCAGGAAGCTCTCCTCAGCCAGGGGATAAGAGAGGCCTGGGGGGAAACAGCCCATCCTAGAGGCCTGAGAGAGCAGATCTGGGGGCACCTCCACCATGGCCTGGACCCCTCTCCTCCTCACCCTCCTGGCTCACTGCACAGGTGCTGCTGCCCAGGGATGGAACCAGCACTGAGTACTTTACCCCTGGGGCTCTGGGCCTCAGGCAGCCCCCTCATCCTCAGAGAGGCAGCTGATTATTGTAGTTTGATCAAGGGGTCCATCCACCTGCCCAGCCCTTTGTCAGATGTGATGGAGGCTGATGTGAGAGGGTCTCTAGGAGATCCAAGACTCCCAGGAGCTCAGTCCCAGCAGGCAGGGGGAGAATCTCCCAGGCATGAGACCCTCACACCAAGCTTATGTCTCTTTGCTCCTCTTGCAGGCTCTGTGGCCTCCTTTGAGCTGACCCAGCCACATTCAGTGTCAGTGGCCCTGGGACAGACAGCCAGGCTCACCTGCTCTGGAGGAAAATTTGAGGACCGATATGTTTACTGGTACCAGCAGAAGCCAGATCAGGCCCCTAAGCTGGTCATCTATGAGGATAGCAAATGACCCTCAGGGATCCCTGACCGACTCTCTGGCTCCAGCTCTGGGAGCACAGCCACCCTGACCATCAGTGGGGTCCAGAATGAGGATGAGGCCGACTATTACTGTCTGTCATCAGAGAGTGACAGCAGTGCTTCTCACAGTAACACGGGCAGATGGGGAAGTGAGACAAAACCCAGTCTCCTGTCTGTGTCACTCTCCCGCAAGCCCCAGGAGGACTAAGGACAAGCAGTGTGCAGGCCCAGCCCATTCACCCAGGCTTGAGACCCCCCAGGCTGCCCAGGCTGCCAAGTCTCCCCACCTTCTGAGTTCCCGGCCAGCTCAGCAAGTCTGAGGGGTGATGACGGGTGTTGAGGAAATCAGAGCTGGGTCACCCTCAGGAGACCTTAGTTGGGGTGCAGGACCAGGGGCCCCCACAGGGCTCAGGGGCCCCCATGCTAAGAGGAGGGTGTGGAATTGAGGTGGCATCAATGCAGCTTGGGACCACACTGCCCAGTGTCCTCAACTGTCAGGCACAGTACAGAGGCACAGAGAGCTAGACAGAGCCCACCTGGGGGACCCTGTCCCTTCCCAGGCAGACACTCCTGGAGGCCATGAGTCCTGCTCAGCACCTGCCCAGGTCACCTGATTTACGACCTGGAATTTCCTTCCCCTTTATCACCCCTGACCTCACATCCCTCCACACCTTAAATTCCTCATTTGGAAATAATGGCATTGGTTCCTGCTGTGGCTTGGATTCCTGGCTCCCCCAGGGGGCCCCTGTTCTCTCAGCTCCTCAAACACACAGACCCTCCCCACAGGGCCCTGACATAGCTCTGCCCCCACACTCTGCCCATCCCCTCTTTCCTCTTCCTGTCCCAACAGCAGCTCCAGGTCCAGCTCTTGAGGAAGGTCCCTCATCCCTGAGAGCATCCTGCCTCTCATTTTCCCTCACACTCTCACTAATTTTCTGCAGAGCACTCACCACTGCTCACCCTGTGCCATATGGAATTCTCTCTTTCTTCTGTCTCTCTGTGTGTCTTTCCATAGATTTATAAACACATATATTGTTCCACTAAGTCCACTATCATTCTCCCAGTGGAGTAAACTAAAAATAAACCTCTCCGATGTCAGTCACATTTCCTGACTTGCACAGGAATTACTTTGTTAGCTGTTTAACTGTGTTACCAACCAGGACCCACAATCCCAGCCTCACATTTCACAGGGACTCTCTCCTGCCCTGCCTTTCTCAACCAGGATCCCTGGAAGCTCTGTCTGCTGCAAAATCCTTACACCCAAAGAGCAAGCAACCAAAGAACAAGTAGACAAATGGGATCTCCTCAATAGTAAACACTTTTTTACATCAAAGGACTTTGTCAGAAAGGGAAAAAGGCAGCCTACACAATGGGAGATGATATTTGAAAACCACATATCAGATAAGGGTTTAATATCCCCAATATACAAAGTGATCCTACAACTCAACAACAGAAAGACAAACAACCCAATTAAGAAATGGGCAAAAGACATGGACAGACACTTTTTGAAGAGGAAATACAAATGGCTCAAAAACATATGGAAAATGCTCAGCTTCACTGGTTATTAGGGAAATGCAAATCAAAACTACTATGAGATATCATCTCACATGTACCTACCAGAATAGCCATTATCCAAAAAACAAAAATGACAAGTGCTGGAGAGGATGTGGAGAAAGAGGCACACTTACTCACTGTCGATGGGAATGTAGAGTGGTACAACCACTATGGCAGGCAGTGTGGAGGCTCCTCAGGAAACTAAGTATAGATTTGCCATATGACCCAGCTATTCCATTACTAGGCATATACTCAGAGGAACTGAAAGCTAAGACAGGAACAGACATTTGTAAACCAATGTTTATCGCAGCATTATTCACAATTGCCAAGAGATGGAAACAGCCCAAATGTCCATCAGTGGACGAGTGGATAAACACTGTTTTATGTACACACAAGGGAATATTATGCAGCTGTAAGACAGAATGAAGATACAGAACATATAAAACATGGATGAACCTTGAGGACATTATGTTGAGTGAAGTTAGCCAGAAACAAAAGGACAAATACTGTCTGGTCTCACTAATATGAACTTACATTAATGAGGAAACTTTGAGAGTTAAAGCTGATAACACAGGCTATCAGGAGATAGAAAGAGGGTAGAGATCTGGCATCTGATGGTGAAGGATGACAGAATGTTCAGCAGGATTGACTGTATAGATCCAGAAATAGATAGCATAATACTGTGTGATGGTAGCATAATATTGTAAGTACATGGAACAAAAGTGTCCATGAGTAAAGCTGAAAGAGGTGGACTAGGGACATGTATGATACCTGAGGTAAAGATAGAAGATAAAGACTGGGACTGTTTAACTTAGCAAAAATTGGAGTGTTCAATGACTCTGACTAAATGTACAAATATAAAAATGTTCTTGCATGTGGGAGAAAACAAAGGAATGCCAAAAATGCAGAGTGTTGGAAACGGGGTGGTAGAGGGGAAAATATAATCAAAGCAAACTTGAGTCTATGGTCAAAAATAGCATCATAATATACTTCCATTGAATGTAACAAAGGCAATATATTGAAGCTAAATGTGTATGGGGGGGGATATGAGGGAGGAATATGGGACTCTTGGTAGTAGTGGTGTCTGACCCTACTATTACATTGCATTGTATGGTATTTTGTTTTTCTTTTTATTATCTTTTTTTATTATTCATTTAAAAAACATTGAGGACTGGCAGTTTGGTGTGCTGAGCCCTCTATCTCGGGACTTGCCCTTGTGAAGCTTGTTACTGCAAAGGAGAGGCTAAGCCTACTCATAATTATGCCTGAGAGTGTCCCCCTGAGTGCCTCTTTGTTGCTCAGATGTGGCCCTCTCTCTCCGGCTACCAAACTCATCAGGTGAACTCACTGCCCTCCCCACTATGTGGGATCTGACTCCCAGGGGTGTAAATTTTCCTGACAATGCAGGATATGACTTCTGAGGATGAATCTGGACCCAACATTGTGGGATTGAATACAACTTCATGACCAAAAGGTGGATGTGAAATGAAACAAAGTAATGTTTCAGTGGCTGAGAGATTAAAAATGGAGTTGAGAGGTCACTCTGGTGGGCATTCTTATGCACTGTATAGATGACCCGTTTTAGGTTTTAATGCACTGGAACAGCTAGAAGTAAACACCTGAAACTATGAAACTGCAAAACAGCAGCCTTGGCTCTTGAAGACAACTGTATAGCAATGTAGCTTACAAGGGGTGACAGTGTGACTGTGAAGGCCTTGTGGATCACACTCCCTTTACCCAGTGTATGGATGGATGAGTAGAAAAATGGGGACAAAAACTAAATGAAAAATAGGGTGGGGGGATGATTTGGGTATTTTTTTACTTTTATTTTTTTATCCTTATTTTTACTTTTTCTGGTAAAAGGAAAGTGTTCAAAAACTAGATTGGGGTGATGAACGCACAGCAGTATGGTGGTACTGTGAATGGTTGTGCACCATGGATGATTGCATGATATGTGAATAAATATCAATAAAACAGAAATAAAAAATAAAGACACTGAGTCCATTCAAAAAAATAATCTCCCATCTATGCCTAGCTCACATGGCCCCTCCCTCCCTGCCCTGTCTCACTGACAGTAATGAAGCCTTAGCATGGGGAGCAGCTTTCTTATCTCATCTCTCCTCTTATGAACCTAAGAGATAGGGACATCTTCTTTGGCCTCTTGGGCTTCAGTTTATTCCATGGCAAACTGCTCAAGTCATTTTCAGTTATCAACTGCCAGCTTCCCAGAGCCCAGAAATACCCTGTTGATCAAGCAACACTAAGTTGATAAGTGTAAAGGGGGAGTGCCATCTGACAGGAAAGGAAGGTCAGGGGTGAAACTCAAGGACATGCACATGAGTGGATTAAGGCAGGCCTGTCAAGGAGTGCAAGCTACCTATGTTGGGCCACAAATAAGACTAATAACATGAGCTTGGCACTGAATCAAATCTTAGAGAGTCAGGGGTATTCAGGAATCTCCTGAAGCAAGGAGTGATGTTATTTATTGGTTTATCTCCTTATTCTCCTGACCAAGAGGTCCAGGAACTAATGGTTAAGTCCTGTTGACAGAGGAGGTTAAGTCCTGTGACAGGAGGTTCAGTTCAAACCAACAAGCACTCATTTTACTACTTAGAATTAAAAGTGAGAGTGAAAGAGAAAGGAATGATTCAGACATAAACAACTGCACATGGAGGATGAGAGGTTGCATCTGCTGTCCTGTCCTGGAGGACCTCTTGCACCCTTTGATGGAAATGGCCATAAAACAGACACAGAGGAAGGTGTTTGAAGGGCTGGCTCCAGATGGAGAGAACAGGCTGCCCCAAGGTTCACTGCCTGGTCTCACCCTGGGTCAGGACCTCCCCGCCTTATCCTCCCCAGCTCCTCCCTCCCTCTGCATGAGGTCACCTCTAGGTCCCATGATCCTCTGCTGCCTCCTTCATTCCATAGGCTCCCACTCTTCCAGGTCCAGCCCTGCCACCAAGTCTTCCCATCAACATCTTTCTAGGCTCCTTTCTCCTACTCACTTTCATTTGCTGACTTCCCAACTCCATAGTCTTCCCCGAACTCCTGGCTTTGCCCAAACCCAAGCTCCATCCCTCTGTAAGTTCCCAGCTTCCTCTCTGATTTATGTCCAGGCCCAGGCCAGGAGGACAGGCCAAGAGTCTCTGTCAAGACTTAAGTCTCCACCCAGCTGCTCTGGTTAAGAGGCATCATGGCAAACACTCTCTGAGGACTTCCTTTCCTGGACAGGCAGGTGCACTCCAGGGACCAGCATGAGGCCTGCAAGCTCCCTCTCCAATGCCCCTTGAAATTAGCCATTAGGGCCTCTTGGGAGACACTAGACCACTCGAGCCTCTATTGAGAACTTCTGCTGCCATTCTTGAGTGTTTCCTCTTGGCCACACCCGAGTCTCCTCTATGGATAAAGACCTTTCTGACCCAATTGGTATTAGGCCCTTTTTTACTGGTTCACTTATCACTTGAATTGGATGACTAGGAGTGACAAAGAAACACTCAGTAATTTAGAACATTAAATGAAGAGTCTCATTCTTTCATTCAATCACTTTGTTAACCTTTTAAGGAAGTCAAGCTTTCAGAGGAACTGGCTCACTATTACAAAAAAGAGACAGTATCTGAAGAGGAAAGTCAGAAATTTGTGTTAATTTGTTTGATCCTTCATAGAAAAGTTGCTCAGTCTCATTGTAATCACTTCCACAAAGCTCTCTCCTGCCTGCAGAGGGCAGTGTTGCCATAAAATTGACATTGAGATGTCAGCACCTGGCCGGAAATGTGACTGAGGCCTCCAGTTTTTTACGGCAAGCTATGAACCCAGGGTTTGGAGGGCCCATCTGAGGATGAGGCTATGACTCTCACATGGGGGTTATAACAGTGATGATCCCACAGTGACAGAGGCACAAGGGGAAGGGAAACACAAATGCTGTTCCCCTAACCGTGTCCCAGTCTCCCTCAAGCCCTCAGAGAGCTATAGACAAATAATGGGCAGGTCTGGCCCAGTTCACCAAGAAGCAGAGCCCAAGACTCTCCTTTCCTCCTGACCCCCCAAGCAGGCTCCTTAGAGCATGTGCCTTGGGTGGGCTTCTGGCTGCAGGACCAGGCAGCCCTGGGGTTTTCTGAACTAGAGCATGAGCTGGAGAAAGAGGCTCTGAAAGGGATGACAGACAGGAGGTGACATACATGCATCATAATGCTCTCTAGTTTTCCAAATGAGGGGACTGGGCTACTCCTTGGCCCAGCTGCCTTGGGTTTCATCCCCAGAACTCTGCTGTTCCAGGTAGGACCCTAACCCCCCAGGCTCAAGGGCAGCCTGGGATTCTGGACAGAGCAGAACAATGGAATGGACTCTGTGGCCTCCATGAGGAATCCCTCTTCAGGGCTGACACACCCTCTGCAGCCCTGGGAGCCCTGGGTCTCAGTGTGAGTTGTGCTTGGCTGCTGAACACTGTCTCCCCAAGATTGGGGTTCACCCTGTTGGACCACAGTCACATTATTGGACTTCTGAAATTAATATCAGTTCTGATTAAGCTTCCAAAAATCCCTGAAATGTCTGATCATTTCCTATTCTCTAATAAAAATCTATAAGATTTTTACTGGGGAAACCAGGGCAAAGTTTAACAGTATGAAATCTGGACAGTGAAGCAGCAACCTTCCTCAAGGGGACCCAGGCATCTCCTTCTTTCAAGGGGTTCTATGTCTGCAAACTTTCTCAATTGTGGGAATTGATTGAGGGGCTGTAACTCTTTTTCTGATTCAAGTTAGGCTTTTGTTTACTTGACCTAAACTCTTCTGCATACACAAATCAGGTAAGATTTAAGTGGACTCTCCATCTATTTCACTCCATCAACCTGCCAACACCATAGGACTCTGCATATCAGACTATTCTGATTACTGCCGTGACTCTGCTGTCCATTTTGGTAGCCACAACCACATTGCCTGTGTTGATTAAATGCTGCCACCTGGCTCCTGCCAACCAGGGATCTGATCATCCCCACTGTGTTTAAGGATCCACATTCAGTGGCAGCAGCTCCCATGGTAATATCTGACCTACAGAGAGGAGCTAACACAGGGTTCCTCAGGGATGATGGAGTTAGTCTCACAAATGTGTTGCTCACAGCCCTGGTGAAAGGTGTATCCTCTGGACATTCCTGGGGTGAGGAGCAGATCTTGCATAATAAATCCTCTCTGCTACTCCAGTCTCTCTAAGACTTTGTATCCCCTCATCCACATTATACCAGGGCAGTTCTGGCATTTCAACTTCAGGCAATGTAGGCCACTCATGGGTCCATGCTTCAGCCAACCACCCAAACTGCTAGAGCCCTTTTAACCATTTGAGCTACAACATTGAATCCAAAGTCTCTTTTCAGCAGGACCATATCAATAAATTTGGCCCAACCCAACTTTATGTTCCTTTCACCCTTATCCTACACCTTGAATATCCATCCCCATGCATATTCCCCTGACTTCTGTCTATATAATTGGCAAAGTCATGCAGTTATTTTGAAATGTAGCACAACTCCTCATGGGTCACACTTTGTGCCTCACATTTCAGAGCCTGTTGGAACCTCAGTCTAGTTGTATGTCTGGAAGGAAAGGGCTAGTGGAGGTGTGTCCTGAGAGGAGATGGAAGTGTCATGCAAGTCAACTACCTCAGAACATTCCATTAGAGTGTCTTCTGGTGAAACAGGGTTAGACTCTTTGGAAGGAGGTGTGAGGGCTGTTTCCTCACAGTGAGCATTTGCAGGCTTATCAGGCACAGCAGGGTTAACCTCCTCAGGTGGATGTGGGATGTGATTCCCCAGGGCAGACTGGAGGTGGGGAGGCTGATTCCACTGGTAAGACCATTAGAGGTTTACCTGGCAAAGAAGACTCAGCAGAATCTCAATATACACATGTGCCAGTTTGGATACCAAGTGAACTTGGAATTTTCACTCCATCTGACCCTTCCCTTCTCTGTCAAATATGCTCCCAACCCCTGTGCTCCCAGCCAGGTCAATGAATTTGAGAAGCATTAGGGAAAGAATTGATGGGTCACCCATGGGATTAATGTCTGGAAATTCCCACTCACCACACCCCTCAAATTCTCCTCTTATGAGAAATGTCACATCAGACCTGAACTGGTTTTGACTCCTGACTCCATTGAAATGTCCTCTGACGTTTCAGTTCATTGAGAAAACAGACTCTCCCCATGGGGTAGATGTGGCTCACCCCAACACTTCTGCATCTCCACCTGGACAAGGACCCCCTGTGCCTGCAGCAGCCAGAGCAGAGCAGCCACCAGGGGGCAGCAGAGAGTCACCTGGCAAAGCCCCTGGAGTTGGGGGTCCCTGGGCATCAGGGGGATTCCCACATGCAGGGAAGGTCAGTGATACTGAACTCGGACCTGAAGGAGCAGGTGTCCTTTCCCTGCAGGATCATCCTGGACATGGATGCACAAATTCTTCTGCTTTTGACAGTCTCCTCTTTGGCTCTTGGAGAGGTTGCCCCTTTCTCTGTACACAGGTTCTGGCAAACGCCTCTCCTCTCAGCTCACCCCATTGTGCTAAAGCAGTGTAAGTGTCCCCAAAAGCCCCATCCTCCCTGTAGTCCCATTTCTCCCACCTCCAGCCCCTTTATAGCTGCTTCTTGCTTTCCCTGGAAGCAACTCCCACAGTCCCTGCAACTGCCCTGAGTCTGTCCAGGGGACGGTGTCAAAGGTTATTCTCAGTTCCTCAGGAACTTCACATATTGGCATCTCCTTAAAATTCCCTTGATGTGATTAGTTGCATTAAACTTTCTTTTGCATAATGCATTTTCTCCAGCAATTGAAGACAAATTAATTATAATAAAAATGATTTGACATGATCTTGGGAATACAGCCCACTTTCATTGCTTTATATGGCACACAGCATCAGCCCTGAGTCAGGTCCTGGCTCACACTGGGGACCATGAGGCAAAGAGCCCAGGACCTGGGGAAGGAGCTCACAGCCAAGGCTGAACCCAATCCTGCCTCAGGGTCCCCGGGAGCACTTGCCAGGAAGGGATTTGACTCTGGCTCTGCCACTTAGGAAGGGGGAGCAGGGGAGAAAACTGCCCCTCTCCTAGCATCCTCCTGCTGTCACCTGTAAAATAAGGAGTGTCACTGCACTGAGTCCTTGAAGGTCACATGAGATGTCATATGAAAGCTTCCAAAGGTGGAGCAAGGAAAAGACCCAGGTCTGAGCTCCTCCACACAGGGCTTGTGGACTAATGGGGGGGGGGCACCTCTGGGTCCCTCTTGAGCCAGGTGAGCAGAAGGGCCTGGAGACAAGATAATCCCAGCCTCACCACTCTGATTCCCTGGCCACCTCTAGGACACAACCTATGGTCCTCCCAGAAAGATAGATTTTGGGTTTCATGGAAAATGCATGCACATGTCCCCTCTAGGCACTTTGGTGGCCTGCTCCACCCAGGAGGGAAGCCAGGACAAGGACTGAGGGTGGAGCTGGGCCCAGACTCCTGGGACCAGTAGAGTGAGGAGGATGTGAGGGGCTGAGGGTGGGTCTGCAGGAGCTCACCCTCCCCTCTCTGTGTCCCTGGGGGCTGATCCCTTCCCTGAAAGCCACAAAGCTCCCTCAGCAGCCACCCACCCCTTGTGCTGATTTGCATAACCAGAAGCTCTCCACAGCCAGGTGATAAGAGAGGCCTGGGGCAAAGCAGCCCATCCTTGGGTCTCAGGGAGCAGATCTGAGGGCACCTCCACCATGGCCTGGACCCCTCTCCTCCTCACCCTCCTGGCTCACTGCACAGGTGCTGCCACCCAGGGTCTCACCCACTGCTCAGTGCTTTGCTCACTGTGCTGAGAGCCCCAGAGGATGTTGTACCTGGAATAGAGGGGGCAGGTTATAGGGCAAATGCACAGGGGGCAACATGAAGGGGATCCCTGTAGGGTCACAGGATCCTGGATCTCAATCCAACAAGGCAGGTGTGGCAATCTCCTGGGTATGAGCCCCTCACTTCAGCCCACCTCTCCTTCCTCTCTTGCAGGTTCTGTGGCCTCCTATGAGGTGACCCAGCCACGCTCAGTGTCAGTGACCCTGGGACAGACAGCCAGGCTCACCTGTGGGGGAAACAACATTGGAAGAAAAAGTGTTCAGTGGTTCCAGCAGATGCCAGGCCAGGCCCCTGTGCTGATCATCTATAGTGATGACAGCCGGCCCTCAGGTATCCCTGACCGATTCTCTGGCTCCAACTCAGGAAACATGGCCACACTGACCATCAGCGGGGTCCAGGCCGGGGATGAGGCTGACTATTACTGTCAGGCAGCAGATGGTAGTGCTGCCCACAGTGACACAGGCAGAAGGAGAAGTGAGACAAAAACCTGTTCCCCTGTCTGGGTCTCTCTCTCCTTCAAACCCCAGGAAGACTTAGCACAAACAATGGGCTGGTCTGGCCCAGTTCACCATTTCTGTGCCCCCAGGTTGCCATGGGGGCCAAAGGTTACACCCCTCTGAGTTCCCACCCAGGCCTGTGAGTCTGAAGTATGTTGGGGAAACAGAGCTGGGTCACACTTGGGAGACCCCAAATGGGGTCCAGGACCAGAGGCACCCACAGGGCTCAGGGGCCCATGAGATGTGTGTGGTCAAGGACATGAGGGGGGCAATGGTGGATTTCCTACCCCCTACCTGACAGTCTCCAGCCCCAGGGAATAAGGTAATGGAGGAGACTAAAGTCAACAGAGACTTACATGTCCCTGCCCAGGGGCACCATCCTGGATGCCCCAAAGAGCTAGTGAGCAGCTGCCAAGATCCCCTGATTTGCTGCCTGGAGACTCCTCCTCCCCACACCTGAGCACACATCCCTCCTGCACAAAGTTCACTTAGAGCAAAGGTCACTCAAGTCTGAAATTGTTTTGAATCCAAGTCCTCTTCCAGTTTGCTCCAGTGGCCCCTCCCTCCCTGCATTAGTCAGACTGGGCAGAAACTCTCCACATAGTGTTTTCTCCTCTCCTCCCTCTGCTTACATTCCTGGGAGATGGGGGCAAACTTCCTTGTCCTCTCTGGGCCTCAGCTTCTTCTAATGTAAACTGATCAGGTCATTTATACTTATCAAGTGGCATCCTCCCACCACCCTCAGAAATCTGGTAATTGAGCAATCCAAAATTTACTAGCACATAGGAGAGTAAACTCTGATGGACTTAGTGATGTCTCACAAGGGGGCTGGGGCCCTTTATAGGGTTTGGGGATCTGCATTTGGGTGACTTAAGGCAGGTTGATCATGGGAGGAAACTGACTAGAATTGGGCCACATCTGTGACATAGGAGCATTGGATTGGAGGACACCATGAGCTGAGGATCTGGAAGTGAGTCTCAATAAGTCATCTTAAATATGATAAATGAGCTGTTTGCCCAGATCAGAACTGTTTGCTCAGGGGAGAAAGCTGTTTATCTGGATAGTTGGTTGGTTTTCTGCAATCTGCTGAAGCAAATTGTGATATTGCAGTTGGTTTACATCCATATTCCCCTGGCAAAAAGTTCCTGGAACTAAAAATGAAGTCATGTTGAAACTGGGCACCTCAGTCCTCAGAACCAACAGATATTAATTCCAGGTTGAAAATTGAAAGTGAAAATGAGAGGAGTTAATAAATTCCTGGAGGAACAGGGACCTAAGCATCCCCAGGTGCAGGGATGGGAGATGTTGAGTCTCTTGGCCCCATCCTAAGGAAGCTTGTCCTCCACTTTGATAGAAGGGGTCATGGGAGGGGGCCCCAGAGGGTGTCTTGAGAGACAGATTTCAGATGAAGGAAACTGGCTTCCCCAGGTCCTGGGCTCCCTGGCCTGGCTGTGCCTGGTGATATGTTGGAGCCTGACTTCCCTGGCCCTGGATTCTCTGCTCTGTCTCCTCCCAGGCACCTCCCTCCCTCTGCAAAGGCCACCTCTGTGTCCTGTGATCCTCTACTCCCTCTCTAATCTACAACATCTCCCCTCATGAAGCCCTGCCCAGCACCCAGCTCCTGCCCTCTGCACCCTCCCAGACTCTCCCTCTGCTCCATGTCCAGTCCTGCATGGGACCCTGGCCCCCTTCCTGTCAGAATTGCATGTTCCCAACAGCAGCCATCACAGGGGCATCTTAGCAAACACCTGCTGAGGTTTCAGATGCCTGGAAAGCCCAGGAGGCATGAGAGGGCTCAGCTGACCCCCAGGTTCCTCTCAGATTCCCCATAATACAACCCAGCAGGACCACCCAGCAGGCTCCAGCACTGCCTGAGGCTCTGATGAGAACTGCTGGAGTGAATTCTGGTTTTTCCTCCCAGCTGCACTTCATTCCACATCTCCAAGTCTCCTCCCTGGGGGGTGGGAGTCCTTCTTGACCCATCTGGTGTGAAACCCTGGCTGCTGCCTCTGTTTATCCCTTGAATTACATGAATGTGCTGTCAAAGAAAAACTCAGAGACAAACTGAATGTTGAGGAATGTTGAGGAAAGACACTGATTTGTTCATTCATTTTATTTGAACTCTCCCTTTTCATAAAACTGAATTGGATTAAATGCAGCTGATTGAATTCTCTCATTGAGGAAGACATGCCCTTCATTGATGTAATCAGTGACAGCTGCAGCCACTTGACTGCTGCTTTACTAAACCTGTCTTCTGGTTTATTAACCTGCCACAAATGTCCTTGCAGTAATATTAGGCCAGTGTTTACTTGACCAGACAGACACCTGGACACCATCACCTGGCCAAGTTGACACATGAACCTACCCATCATATCATAGATGTGAACTTGGCAGTTATATACATAATCTTAAGCCATACTTTATATCTAAGTAGAGCACAACTGCAGACATCTATTTCACCTAACAATACTCAGCTGTCTGGTGTACAATGGGAAAAAAACACTAAATCTCTCCAGAATAGGGTCCAAGTCCTTGGGTGACATTGACTCTTAAACTTGATTTCCTGTAACTTAAATAATACTCATAACAAAACAAGGAGTAAATATTCATTGCATCATAGCCCCATTTGGTAACTGGTCACATAGTCATAGTTCATATTCATTGCTACACTCTTCCACTACCCAATCCATGTTCCCTTTACCCTCAGCAAGCACTTCAGATGGCCGTGGTTCTTTGCCTGGTGAGGTGACCCAAATCTTCATTCCTGAAGTCTCTTGGCCATCAGTAGTCCTGCCTGGATTGGGTTGTTGCAGTTTTCCATTAACTTAATCACAGGGCATGGTAGCACTAAGAGATGACTTAGAGGATTGCCTATATTCCAGGAAAACTCTTCTTTACATCCATCATGTAGTTGCAGTCCAATTTCCCCTTGATAGTCAGGATCAATCACCCCAGCCAGTATAGTAATCTCCTTCCTTGCCTGTTGATTCAGAGACATGAGGAGTCCAAAGTGGCCAGGTGGCAGTCTTAACTTCCAGTACAATGGGATTATTGTTGTGTCTCCTGGTGGAAACACTCCTCCTTTTGGAACTAAATCTTGTAGGCCAGCAGAGCTTCAACTTGCAGGGACAGGAAGCAAAATTTTCCTAGTGGATCACTAGGACTGATAATGAGTGGTGCCACCTGTTTCAACATTTGAATCCTCAACCAGTGAATCCTGACTATGGGGGAAACAGCCCCATAGAGTGGACACTGATTCACAGCATACACAGCATCCTGGACAACACTGCTCCATCCCTGCAATGTATTGCCACCTAGTTGGTGTCATAATCGAGTCTTCAAAAGGCAATTCCACCATTCTGTCAACCCAGCTGCCACTGGATGATGGGGAATATTGAAAGACCAGAGAATTCCAGGAGCATGTGTCCATTCCCTCACTTAATTTGCTGTGAACTGGGTTCCTTGGTCAGAAGCAATGCTGTGGGAATATCATGATGGTGGATAATGTATTCCATAAGTTCATGGAGGGTAGTTTTGGCAGAAACATTGCACGCAGGAAAGGCAAACCCATATCCTGATTATGTGTCTATTCCAGTAAGAACAAATCACTGCCCCTTCAATGATGGAGGTGGTCCAATGTAATCAACCTGCCACCAGGTAGCAGGCTGTTCACCTTGGAGAATATTGCCACATTGGGGACTGAGCATGGATCTCTGCTGCTGGCATATTGGGCACTCAGCAGTGGCTGTGGCCAGGTCAGCCTTTGTGAGTGGAAGCCCATGCTGCTGAGCCCATGCATAACCTCCATCCCTACCACCATGACCACTTTGTTCATGAGCCCATTAGGTAATGACAGAAGTGGCTGGAGAAAGAGGCTGACTGGTTTCCAGTGGATGGGTCATCTTATCCACTTGATTATTAAAATTGTCTTCTGCTGAAGTAACCCTATGGTGAGCATTCACATGGGACACCAATATCTTCATGTTTTTTGTGAACTCAGAAAGCTCTATCCACATAGACCTTCCCCAGACTTCTTTGTCACCAATTTTCCAATCATGTTCTTTCCAAGTCCCTGGCCATTCAGCCAAACCATTAGCAACAGTCCATGAATCAGTATACACATCCACCTCTGACCAGTTCTCCTTACAAGGAAAATGAACCAGGTGTTCTGCTTGAAGTTCCACCCACTGGAAGGAGATGCTCTCACCACTGTCCTTCAGAGACATCTCAGAAAGGGGCTGTGGTGCTGAAGGTATCCAGTTTCAGATGGTGCCTGTATGTCATGCAGAACTATCTGTAAACCAGGCCTGAGTTTTCCCTTACTCAGTCAGCCTATTATAAGAAACTACCCAAGAGGTAGCTGCGGCTGAGAAAAATAAGGTAACATGGAAGGAGTGGGGGCCATAGGCATTTGGGCCACTTCCTCATGTAACTTACCTGTGCCCTTAGGACCCACTCAAGCCCTATCTCTTATACATCATTTCCAGTTTATGATGGAGTGCTGCTGTGCATACCTGAATTTATGGCTTGGTGGGACAGACGACACCCAGCTCATGATAGGTAACTCAGGTCTCACGGTAACTTGGTGGCCCATAGTAAAGCATTCTGCCTCTCCTAAGGCCCAATAGGAGGCCAAAAGCTGTTTCTCAAAAAGAGAGTCACTATCTGCAGAGTTTGCTAAGGCTTTACTCCTAAATCTTAGGGGCCTGAATTGTGATTCTCCTATAGTATCCAGCCAAAGGCTCCCAATAGCTCTTCTACTTGCCACTGACACTTCCAGCACTATTCGCTCAGCAGGATCATATGGTCCAAGTGACAGAGCAGCTTGCACAGCAGCCTGGACCTGTGGAAGAGCCTCATCTTGTTCCAGTCTCCACTCAAAGTTAAAAGCTTTTCTGGTCAATTGGTAAATGGGCTGGAGTAGCACACCCACATGAGGAATATGTTGTCTCCAAAATCCAGAGGCCAATAGGTATTATGCCCCTTTTTTGGTCATAGATGGGACCATATGCCACAGTTTATCCTTCACCTTAGGAGGCAAATCTCAACATGCCCCACACCACTGGACACCTAGAAATTTTACTGAGGTGGAAGACCCCTGTTTTTTTGTTGGATTTATCTCCCATCCTCTGACACACAAATACCTTACCAACAAATCTAGAGTAGTTGTTCTTTCTCACTAGGTCCAGTCAACATGACATCATCAATAAAACGGACCAGAGTGATGTCTTTTGGGAGGGAGAAGCAATCAAGTTCCCTGCAGACACTTATGACATGGGACCAGAGAGTTGATATTTCCATGAGGTAGCACAGTGAAGATATACTGCTGACCTTGCCAGCTGAATGCAAATTGTTTCTTGTGGGCCTTACTAACAGCTTTTGAGTTAAAAGCATTTTCTAGATCAGTAGCTGCATACCTGATACCAGGGGATGTGTTGATTTGTTCATACAATGATTCAATATCAGGATTAGCAGCTGCAATTAGAGTCACCAACTGATTGTGCTTATGATAATCCACTGTCATCCTCCAAGATCCAACAGTTTTCTGCACAGGTCAAATAGGAGGGTTGAATGGGGTTGTGTTAGGAATCAACACCCCCTGCATCCTTCAAGTCCTTAAGAGTGATGTTAATCTCTGAAATCCCTCCAGGAATCTGGTATTACTTCTGGTTTACTATTTTTCTAAGCTGGGGCACTTCTAGTGGCTTCCACTTGGCCTTTCCCACCACAATAGCCCTCTCTATATGAGTCAGGGAACAAATGTGAGGATTCTGCCAGTAGCTGAGTATGTCAATTCCAATGGTGCCTTCTGGAACTGGGGAAATAACCACAAAATATATCTGGGGGCCCATTGGACCCACTGTGAGATGGACCTGAGCATGAATTCCATCAATCATCTGACCTCCATATGCCCCAACTCTGATGGATGGATGAGAGTGATGTTTTGGGTATCCTGGAGTTAATGTCACTTAACCAGTGTCTAATCATCCCCCAAATAACTGATCAGTTCCTTTTCCCCAATGCATAGTTACCTTGGTAAAAGGGCATAAGCCTCCCTGGGGAAGGCTGGGAGGAAGATTAACAGTATAAAATTTTGGCAGCATAACAAGCTCCTTCCCCAAGTATACCCAGCCTCCCCTCATTCAAGGGGCTCTGGGTCTGTAAACTGTCTCAAGTCTGGAAATTGACTAAGTGGCCATGACTCTCTGTTTTTGTAATTCAAGGTAGACTTTTGTTCACTTGACCTAGAATTCTTCTGCTTATACAGATCAAACAAGAATTTAGTAGACTGCCTATCTATTTTACTTGTGGGTAAACTATGATCTACTAACCAACGCCATAAGTCTCTATGAGTCAGATTATTTTGACTGCTGCTTTTAGCCTGTTTTCCTTTATGGTAGCC
Source organism: Choloepus didactylus (assembly GCF_015220235.1). Classification (NCBI taxonomy): domain Eukaryota; kingdom Metazoa; phylum Chordata; class Mammalia; order Pilosa; family Megalonychidae; genus Choloepus; species Choloepus didactylus. The sequence continues at coordinate 789,545 of NW_023637590.1, forward strand.
ATGCCCATCTTGTCTTTGGCAATTAACTGCTGCCACATGGCTTCTGCCAACTCAGGATCCAATTATCCCTTATTCCAGTTTGCTAATGCCACCATTTTGCAAAATACCAGAAATGGATTGGTTGTTACAAAGGGAGTTTATTTCATTAAACAGTTACAGTCTTAAGGCAATAAAATGTCCAAGGTAAGGGAACAATAATAGGGCACCTTCACTGGAGAAAGGTCATTGGCATCTGGAAAAGCTCTGTTAGCTGGGAAGGCATGGGGCTGGTGTCTGCTTGTTGTCATGTTGTGTTTTAAGATGCTGTTCTCCAAAATGTTGCTTTTGGGGCATTTTGTCCTCTCTTAGCTGCAGCTCCTCTTCAAAATGTCACTCTCAGTTGCTCTGAAGTCCTTCTGTCTGTGAATTCCTTTATAGGATGCCAGTGATCCAATTAAAACTGACCCTGAATGGATGGGGTAACAACTCCATGGAAGTTATCCAATCAAATGTGTCACCCAGTTGATTGAGTCACATCTCCATTGAAACACTCAACCAAAGGATTCTAACCTAATCAACACTAATATATCTGTCCCCACAAGATTGCATCAAAGATACGGTGTTTTGGGGAACATAATACATCCCAGCTGGCACATTCCACCCCCTGGACTCGAAAATGACATGATCTTTCCATACACAAAATTCTTCCTCCCCATCACAATATCACAAAACATTAAATCATTTCAGTAACAATAGTTAAGTACATGATCCCATCAAAATCAGTTACAGGCATGGTCTTTCTGAAGGCAAAGTTCCCTTCTGGCTGTGGCCCTGTGAGACTCAGAACAAGTTATGTATGGCCAATATACAAAGAGGGACATCATAGGATGAACATTCCCATTGCTATAAGGAGAAACAATAAGGAAAACAGGATTTAAGGGACCAAACAATTCCTAAAACCCACAGGGAAAACCCCATTAGATTTCAAAGTCTGAAAGTCATTTATAGAATGATGTTTTATCCTTTGGGCTTGAGAGACTTGCTGTGCCCCCTTTCCAAGGGCATTCACAGCAGAACTTTTCTCTCCAAATGCTGGGGTGTGTGCTCCAACATAGCCAAACATTGGGGAGCCCACCTTCTTCTCAGACCCACCCTCCTCAAGCAATGGGGTTCCACCCAGACTTTGCCTCTGTGGGGCAAAGCCTCTACCCTCTCTGAACAGTGGAGTGGTGGCCAGGATCTCCTCAGTCCCCAGGGAATGCACTCCAGCCTCTCTGGGGCCTGGGGTGGCAGCACTCTTCCTGAGCATTGAGGCAGAAGGCCCATCCTCGACCTCAAGGACAAACTCACCCTTTCCATGTCCCTGGGTTACTCTGCTCTTTTTGACAGAAGTTTCTTGATTTCAGACCTCAAATTTCCATGATTCTGTCTTTGAAGACATTTTTCCTGCAATTTTTTTCCTCTTTCCCTTCCATACCAGTCTGGCCATGATGGCTTCAACTATACAGATGTTGCAAAAATTTCACTGGCTTTGCATGAAGCATGCAGGGGTCAAAACCATCAGACAATAGGACTTCCACAAATCATCTCTGGATAACTCCATCTCCAATCCTGTCATATACTGAAATGGCCGTTGGGTTCCATGTTTTGTTAAATCTTCACATGAGACTGTAGTCTCTGTGGTCTAACTTTCTGGAAATCCAGAGTTTTCCAGGCCATCAATTTCTGGTTTCTTTGCAACCAAGATTTCAGTTCTAAGTTCATCTCTTTCCACTAACATTTTACCATAATCTGGAAGAAGAAGCCAGGCCGCCCTCTTGAGATTTAGTGTTGAAATCTCTTCAACTAAATATCCCAGGTCATTGTTTTCAAATTTTGCCCTCCATCCAGCATGAGGACTCAGCTTTGCCAAATTCTCTGCAACTTTTTAAAAAGGATTGCCTTCCTTCCAGTTTGTAACAACATTATCAACATTTCTGCTCAAGGCCTCATCAGAAGTATCTTTAGAGTCCATATTTCCACAAACAGTCTCTTCAAAGCAATTTAGGCCTTTTCTAACAAGCTACTCACAATTCTTCCAGAATCTTCCCCTTATACATTTAAAAATCCATTCCAACATGTTTGGTATTTGCAAACTCAGCAGCAGAACCCCACTTCTGGTACAAAAATCTGTTCTGTTTTGCTAATACCACCATTATGCAAATACCACAAATGGATGGCTTTTACAAAGGGGGTTTATTTGGTTTCACAGTTACAGTCTTAAGGCCATAAGATGTCCAAGGTAATGCAAAACAATAGAGTACCTTCACTTCAGAAAGTTCATTGGCATCCAGAAAACCTCTGTTAGCTGGGAAGGCATGTGGCTGGCATTTTCTTGTTCCCAGGTTGCATTTCAAAATGGTGTTCTCCAAAATTTTCCTCTTGGGGCATTTTGTCCTCTCTTAGCTGCAGCTCCTCTTTAAATGTCACTCTCAGTTTCACTGAGGTTCTTCTGTCTGTGAATTCCTTTATAGTGATCCAATTAACACCCACACTGAGTGGGCAGGGTAAAACCTTCATGGAAATTTTCCAGTGGTCTCACCCAGTTGATTGAGTCACATCTCCATTGAAACACTCAACCAAAGGATTCTAACCTAATCAACACTAATTTGTCTGCCACCACAAGATTGCAACAAAGATAATGGCATTTGAGTGTACATAATATATCCAAACTTGCCCATCCCCATTGTGTTTAAGGATTCCAGCACAGAGACAGCAATTCCCAAACTAATGTCTGACCTACAGAGTAGGGGTAACTACAGAGCTTTTCAGGGATGATGGAGCTAGTCTCACAGAATTTATTCCTCACAGTCCTGGTAAAAGGTGTGTCCTCTGGATATTCCAAGGGTGTTTGAGTAGGTCTTCCATGATAAATCCACCCTAACATTCCAGTCTCTCTAAGCCTTTGAATCCCCTCCTATACAATATATCTGAGCAGTTATAGTATTTTGATCTCAGGTAATGTTGGCCATCTTTTGATCCATGTTTCAGCCAACCCCACAAAACTGTTAATGTCCCTTTCTAGCCCCTTGAGTCACAACATTGAATGCAGACTCTCTGCTTAGTGGGCCCATATCAGTAAATTTAGCCTTACCCCAACTTATATTCCTTCCACCATTATCCCACACCCTTAATATACATTCCTACACACATTCCCCTGATTTTCAACTATATAAATTGGAAAACTCACACAGTTCTTTGGATTATAGGGTACTTCCTCATGGGTCATACTTTGTATCTCGTCTCACCCTTCAGGGCCTGTTGGGCCTTTTGTCTAGTTATAAGTCTTGATGCAAAGACTAGTGGTGTCAGTGGGTCATGAAAAGAATTAGAAGCATCCCTCAATACATTTATCTCAGGACATTCCATTGCAGTTTCATCTGGTGAAACAAGATTAATCTCTCCAGACAGAGGAGTGAGGAATGCTTCCTCAGGGGAGATGATTATGTTTAGCAGGCAATGAAAGGTTAATATCTTTAGGTGGATGTTGTATGGTAGACTTCTCAGGGCAGAGTGGAGTTTGGGAAGCTGTTTCCTTAAAGCATGCTGGAGGTTGGGTAGCTGTCTCCTCAGGGCAGACTGGAGGTGGGAGGCTGTTTCCTCAGGAGAGACAGCTATAGGTATATCTAACAGATACTCAGCAGAATCCAGGGTTCCAGTGTCCTCACTGCCATATTTATCAATCCATATGTCCCCATCCCAAGTTTCAGGACCCCATTCTTTTCCAATCAATGCCTTTACTTTATTTAACAGCAGACACCCTGTGTGGTTGAGATTTTAGTTTATGTTGTAAATCTGCTACTTGCACAATGAGACTCTGGGTCAGAGTTTCAGAAATCTCAAGTCTGTGGCCACAGGAAATATGAATTTCTTTCAGGGCACCACATAGAAACCTTTACATCTGTCAAACGACACTTAAGTTTCAAATTTGAATCCTTTAGTCCATCTGTTTCTCTTATAAATGTATCCAGCCTATCTGAGAGCAACCAGCCAATGTCATTATACCTCTTAACTCTGCAAAACTCTGTTAAATTGTTAAGTCTGTCACCCAGATCCTTCTTTGAACAGGAGTATGATTAGGAGAATCAAACAGTGATATTTTGCATATATCCTTAGCTATCTCATGTCTTGGGCTGCCAGTGACATCTTGATTATTGGACATGGAGTCATTAGTGCCTTTGAATCTATTCAGAGTAGAAAACCAATTGTAAAAGCCCATCTAAGATTCCATTTCTCAAGAACCACTCCTGGTACCAAGTTGTATTAGGGTTCTCTAGGGAAACAGAATCAATGAGAGATATCTAAATATAAGATTTTATAAAAGTGTATCATGCAACTGTGGGGGATACATGAGTCCATATTTCATAGGGCAGGCAGAAAACTGGCAACTCCAATGAAGGCATTTGATGAACTCCTCAGGAAATGCTTGCTGGCTAGCCAAAGAAGAAATGAAGGTCCTCTATCTGTCTCACTTAAAGTTTTCAACTGATTGGATTAAATCCAGCTGATTGAATTCTCTCATTGTGGAAGATATGCCCTTGTTGATGTAATCAGTCACAGCTGCAGTCAATTGACTGGTGATTTAATAAAACAGCCTTCTGGGTTATTAACCAGCAACAAATGTCCTTGTAGTAACAGTAGGCCAGTGCTTGCTGGACCAGACACCTGGGCACCACCACCTGGCAAAGTTGACACATGAACCTAATCATCACAGACAGATACAGGGATTCCCAGAGCTAGTCTGTCTGCATATATATGTTCAGCTCAGGCAGGCACAGGACTGGCATAGAAGGGTGCAAGAGAGTTCACAAAGGGCATCCCCAAAGACCTTACTCCTGCCATCTCGGGCCTGCCTCTCCAAGGGGCACATAGATATTCATAGTATGCTGGCTGCTTCCTGGAGACCTCCCAATGACTGTGCTTCCTGAGGATCACACTCTAGTGGAGACTCCTTCTACACCATGACCAAAGGCATATGGTGAAGTGATGATGACTCCTTTTGAAGTTAGGATGTAAAAGTACTTCAGCTTCTATCTGGGTTGCTCTGTTGGTCTGTGTCTCTCTCTTTCTCTCTCAGTAGTTCACCCATATCTTTCTGCATCACCTGCTCTGGGGGAAGCCTGTGACCATGTGAGAATCCCCCCTAGGAAAGGCCCCCATGTAGTGAGGTCCTGAAGCCTCCTTCCACAGCCCTGTGGGTGAGCTTGGGAGTGGACCCCCAAGTCCTAGTCATGCCTTCAGATATCTACAGCCAGGAATGACAGCTTAAATTCAATCTTTGGGGAAATTGAGCCAGAATCACACAGTGAAGGTGCCCCAGAATTCTTGACCCACAGAAATGTGGGAGTCAATAAATGCATTTTGTTTCTTAATTTTATTTTATTGAGATTTTTCACATAGCATACAATTATACAATTGCCCATGATGCCATCATTCAGCCATGCATTCATCACTGCAGTTATTTTTTTCAATTTTTTAGAACATTTTCATTACTCCAGAAAGAAATAAAGACAAAAAAGAAAACTCAATTCCCTCCTTACCCCTAGCCAACCCCCCTACATTAATGACTCAGTATTGGTATAGTACCTTTGTTACTGCTGATGAAAGATTGTTAAAATACTGGCAACTGTAGTACATAGTTTGCAAAAGGTATATTTTCCCTATATGCCCCTTGTTCTGGTTTGCCAATGCTGCCAATATGCAAAATACCAGAAATGGACTATTATTAAAAAGGGTGGTTATTTGGTTAAACATTACAGTCTTTTAGGCAATAAAGTATCCAAGGTAATGAATCAACAATCAGGTAACTTCACTGGAAAATGACCAATGGTGTCCAGAAAACCTCTGTTAGCTGGGAAGGCATGTGGCTGGTATCTGCTCTGGAGTTCTGGTTTCAAAGTGGCTTTCTCCCAGGACATTCCTCTCTAGGCAGCAGCTCCTCTTCAAAATGTCACTCTCAGTTGTTCTTGGGGCATTTGTCCTCTCCTAGCTTCTCTGGAGCAAAAGACTGCTTTCAAAGGCTGTCTCCAAATGTCTCTGTAAGCTGCAGCTCCTCTCTCAGCTCCTGTATGTACTTCAAAGTTCCCTCTTGGCTGTAGCAAGTTCACTCCTGTCTGAGCTTATGCAGTGCTCAAATAAACTAATCAAGGCCCACACTGAATGGGCAGTGCCACAACCTCTATGGAAATTATCATCAGAGTTATCAACTACAGTTGGGTGGGTCACATCTCCATGGAAACACTCAAAGAATTATAATCTAATCAACACTAATACACCTGCCCACACAAGATTGCATGAAAAATAATGGCATTTTGTGGGTCATGTTACATTCAACTGGCAGATTCACCCTCTGGACCCCAAAATGACATGATCTTTCCATATACAAATACATTCATCCCATCACAATATCAGAAATACTTAAATAGTTTCAGAAACAATAGGTAAGTACAAGATCCCATCAGAATCAGTTACAGGCATGGTCTTTCCTAAGGCATAATTCCCCCTCTAGCTGTGGACATGTGAAACTTACAACAAGTTATGTATGGCCAATATAGAAAGGAGAAACAATCATAGGATAAACATACCCATTGCCATAAGGAGAAACTGAAAGCAAAACAGGGTTAACAGGACCAAACAGTTCCTAAAACCTGCAGGGCAAACCATTAGATTTCAAAATCTGAGAGTCATTTACTCAAGAACATTTTATCCTTGGAGCTTGAGAGGGCAGCAGTCACACACTTTCCAAAGGTTTACACAATAGTCATTTTTTCACCAAACCCTGTTGTGAGTGCACTAACACAATCCACACATTGGGAAGACCCACCTTCTTGGCCCCACCCTCCTCAAACATTGGTGTGTCACCTGGACTCTGCCTTTCTGGGGCAAGGGCTCTACACTCTTTCAAACAGTAGGGTGGTGGCCAGGCTCTCCCAATCCCCAGAGAATATGCTCCACCCTCTCTGGGGCCTGGGATGGCAGCACTTTTCCTGAGCATCAAGACCCGTGCTCTACCTCCAGAGCAAACTCAATCTTTTCCATGTGCACAGGCTGCTCTACACTCCCAGCCTGAGACATCTTGACTCCATACCTCAATCTCTGTGGCTCTGTCTTTGAAGAAATTTTTCCTTCAATTTTTTCCTTTTCCATTCCACCTACAGTGACTCCAACTATACAGACCTCACAAAACTTCTGTATGCTTGTCATGAAATATACAGGGGTCAAAACCATCAGACAAGGATTTCTGGAAACTCCATCTCCAATCTTGGCTTGTACTGAAATGGTGGCCAGTTTCCATGTTTGGTGAAACCCTCACATGGGGCTGTAGCCTTTGGGGTTTCACTTTCTGGAAGCCCAGAATTTTCCAAATTATCAGTTTCTGGTTTCTTGGCCCCCAAGAGTTCATTTCTCCCACTTATGTCTGTCCTGTCACACTTCAGTATAAGCTGCAAGAAGCCAGGCAGCACTTCTGATATTTAGTTTCAAAATGTCCTCACCTAAATATCCCAGCTTGTCACATTCAAATTCTGTCTTCCATCCTACACAAGGACAAATTTTGCCAAATTCCCTGCCACTCTAAAACAAGGATTACGTTTCTACCAGTGTTTAGTATCTTTAGAGTCCATATTTCTGCCAAGAGTCTCTTCAAAGCAGTCTAGATCATTTCTATCAAGCTCCTCACAATTCTTCCAGAATCTTCCCCTTATCTATTTAAAAAGCTGTTCCAACATGTCTGGCATTTGCAAACCCAGCAGCATCCCACTTCTCTGGTACCAAAATCTGTTCCAGTTTGCCAATGCTGCCATTACACAAAGTACCAGAAATGGATTGGCTTTTATGGAGGGGTTTATTTGGTTACACAGTTACAGTCTTAAGGCCATAAACATCCAAGGTAATGCATCAACAATCAGGTACCCTTCACTGGAGGATGGCCAATGGCATCTGGAAAATGTCTGTTACTCTAGGAAGGTAAATGACTGTTGTTTGCTCCAGAGTTCTGGTTTCCAAGTTGCTTTCTTCCAGGATGTTCCTCTCTAGGCAGCAGCTCCTCTTCAAATGTCACTCTCAGTTGCTCCTGGGATATTTGTTTTCTCTTAGCTTCTCTGGAGCAAAAGACTGCTTTCAAAATCTGTCCTTCAAAATGTCTCTGTTAGTTGCAGCAACTCTCTCAGCATTCTTCAAAATGTCCCTCTTGACTACAGCAAACTTGCTCCTTCTGTCTGAGCTTATATAGTGTGCTAGTAAACTAATCAAGGCCCACACTGAGTGGGCAGCACCACACCTCCATGGAAATTATCTAATCAGAGTTATCAATTACAGTGGGGTGGATCACATCTCCATGGAAACACTCAAAGAATTTAATCTAATCAACACTAATATAACTGCCCACACAAGTTGTATCAAAGATAATGGCATTTTGGTGGACATATATACCCCTCTATTATTAGCTTCTAGTTATAGTGTCATACATTTGTCCTAGTTCATGAAATAATTTCTAATATTTATGCAGTTAATCAAGGACATTGTCCACCACAAGATTCACTGTTTTATACATTCTCATTTTTTAATTTGAACTTGTCTTCTGGTGACATACATGACTCTAGGCTTCCCCTTTCTACCACATTCACAAACCATTCAGCACTGTTAGTTATTCTCACAATCACGTGTTACTGTCACATCTGTCCACTTCCAAACACTTAGGTTCAACCTAGTTGAACATTCTGCTTGTTATAAGCAACTGCTCCCCATTCTTTAGTCTCATTCTATATCCTGTTAACTTATATTTCATGCCTATGTTTTATATATTATAATTAGTTCATATCAGTGAGACCATGTAATATTTGTCCTTATGTGTCTGATTTATTTCACTCAATGTAGTGCCCTCAAGGTTTCTTCATCAGCCCATTTTTAATATGGTCTTGTTCACCCACCATACTTTCTGTCTTAAGTAAACAGTGTTTTCTTGTATAGTTAATATTTACTTATTCACCACCATCACCACTATCTATATAAGGACATCTCCATTTCTATCACAAAGAAGTAGGAAAACTCAAAGAAGGTAGAGACACAAAAGAAAAGGAAAAAGAAAAAAAGACAGGTAAAAAGCAACAAAAGGAAAGATAGAATTAAACTACAGTAGAATAAAAGAGTCAGACAACATCACCAATACCAAGAGTCCTATACCCCTCCCTTATGTTCCACTCTTATAGACATTTACCTTTGGTACATTGCCTGTTACATTAAAGGATGCATAATACAAAGTTTCTGTTAAAGTCTCTAGTTTGCATTGATTGTATTTGTCTCCATACTTCCTATTTTTTAACCCCTTATAAGGTTGACATTCATTTGTTCCCCTCATGTAAAACATATTTGTACATTTTATCACAATTGTTGAGCACTCTAGGTTTCACTAAATTATACAGTCCTAGTCTTTATGTTCCCTCTTTCTTTTTGTTGTCCCACATGCTCCAAACCCTTCTCTTTCAACCATACTCACAGTCATCTTTGTTCAGTGTACTTACATTGCTGTGCTGCCATCACCCAAAGTGTGTTCTAAACCTCTCACTCCTGTCTTTTCCTATCTGTCTGTAGTGCTCCCTTTAGTATTTCCTGTAATGCAGGTGCCTTGTCCACAAACTATCTCATTGTCTGTTTGTCAGAGAATATTTTAAACTCTCCCTCATATTTGAAGGCCATTTTTCCCAGGATTCTTGGTTGGATGTTTTTCTTCTTCTGTATCTTAAATATATTACACCACTTCCTTCTTGCCTCCATGATTTCTCTGCTGAGAATCTGTAAAAAGTCTTATCAAGCTTCCTTTGTGTGTGATGGATCACTTTTCTCTTGCTGTTATCAGGATTCTTTGTCCTTGATGTTTGATAATCTGATTATTATGTGTCTTGGTGTAGGTCTATTCATATCTATTCTGTTTGGAGTATGCTGTGCTTCTTGGATCTTTAATTTTATGTCTTTCATAAGAGATGGGAAATTTTCATGGATATTTCCTCTATTATTGTTTCTGCCCTTTTTCCCTTCTCTTCTCCTTCTGGGACACCCATGACACATACATTCATGCACTTCATGTTGTCATTTAATTCCTGAGACATTGCTCATATCTTTTCATTCTATTCCCTATCTATTCTTTTTGTGTAGGATTTCAGTTGTCTTTTCTCCAGTTCATGAGTCTTTTCTTCTGCCTCTTCTGATCTGCTATTGTATGTCTCCATTGTGTTTTTCTTCTCTTGTGTTGTGCCTTTCATTTCCATAGATTCTGACAGTTGTTTTCCAAACTTTCAATTTCTCCCTTATGTTCACCTAGTGTTTCTTTTTAGCCTTCATCCCTTTTGTTATATCTTCCCTGAACTCATAGATTTGTTTTTTTTTAAATTTTATTTAGCATATTTCTTTGAAAATATCTAATAGATTGTTTCATTAAAGTGAAACAATATCTCAACTGTATCTTGATTGAGGTGTAAGTTTGTTCTTTTGACTGGGCCATATCTTCATTTTTCCTTGTGTAGATTGTAGTTTTCTGTTGTCTAGGCATCTGGTGTCCTTGGTTAACTCACTCAGATTTTCCCAGACCAGAACAGGTTCAGGTCTCAGAATGGGGTTACATTCAGAGCGTCTCTTAGAGGAATGATAGACTTTCCTGTGAGGTTTCCAGTCTCTGTGCTCTTCCTAAACTGCCTACAGGTGGCACCAGTTCACCTGTCATTCCTGGCTGGTGTAAGGAGGTGTGGCCACTTTAGTTTCTGTTTTGGCTGTTTTCCCCCAGGCTCTGGGGTCTGGTTCTGAAGGGAAAGCTGGGTCCCACCTCCTTACTCTTAGGGAAGATACACCCCCTAGGGAGTTATCATTTGCATTTGAATAGCCTCTCTGACTCTGTTATCTCCACCCCTGTCTTGGTTAGAGCATTACAAACTAAAGTGGCTGCATCTCTTTCTTCTAAGCCCATCAGGTTGAGAGACAGGAAAAGGGACAGAAAGCTCCCTTTGGAGTCAGGACTCAGCCACCCAGTTTTAATCATTGGTCAGATGTAACCTGGTTTTCTGGGCTCCCCCTCCCAGAACAAATGAGTCTTCTGGTTTTTAAGGCCAGTCACCACTAAAAGCCTCCACATTTGTTAATTCAGCTGTCCACATTTGTTAATTAAAGCCCCAGTCGGAGCTCAGCTGAGATATATTTGCTTGCTGGGAGAGTGCTGCTAGTTTCTACCACAGCAAGGCTATTCAGCTAAGCCTGTCATGGGGGAAGGGGCCTCTGGGTGCAGTTCTGCAGCTTTTACTTAACAGATTCTATGCTGTGATCACAGGCATTTTTTCCAATCCTTGTTGGTATATGATGTGTGGACAGTCATGGTTGTCCCTCAGCAGTTATTCCAAATTATTTACTAGTTGTTCCTTGTTGTTTATTAGTTGTTACAGGGGACTGGCTAATTTTCACTCCTCTCTATGCCACCATCTTGCCCCTCTGAATAAATACATTTTGTTATTAACTGCAAAGTTTGAGGTTAATTTGTCTTTTTGCAATTGGTCACTACTACAGCAGGTTTTTAGGATATTAATATAAAATCTGTAATTTCCAGATATATGCTTTCCCCCAAAAGGATTTTCCTGAGAAGGCTCATTCACCCCCTCTCCCAAAGATGCCCCCAGAGTAATCTGAGTCTTAAACCAGAACCCACAGCTGGCACAGCCCCTACACAGCAGTCCCAGGAAGGTGTCTACTGTGAAATCTCAGCGGTAGACTGAATACCCACAGGCATCTTGCTCAGAATCACCTGTGAGCACAATGAGTTTTTAGGAGCATTTTATCAAGTATTTAGCATTTGGAGGAATGAAACTGATGCCCAGATCAACACTGCTTTGAATTAATGGTGGAAAAAGCAGCTGTGTTCTCAGTTATTTCAGCAATGGTGATGTCCTGCCTTGTGACCAGCTGGGGGCACTATGGGACAGCCCTGGTTTTCCCACACTGGGGCTCAGTAAAGACCATTCACTCAAGGGGGCCTGCCCTGTGGGCTGCTCCCTGTGCTCACTGATGGGGACACAGCAGCTGCAACCTTCTCTGGCCTGGCAGTGTCCACTGAGCCATGGCCTTTATGTCATCTCAGCAGCTGCTTCCTCCCAGGGCTGTCTGTAGAAGCATCCAAATCTTCATTCTCCTCAATCTACTGTGTAAACTGAGTTCCAGCTTCAGGGATCAGGGAGCAGCTGGCAGTCATGGGTGGAAGAAAATTTCCATGAACAGCCCCTCCCCTGGGAGGGGTGAGAGAGAAAATGAGGCCTGGGGCATCCCAGCTCCACTGTGGGCCACACAGAGCTGTGTCCACCATGGCCTGGACCCCTACATTCCTGATGATCCTCTCCCACTGCACAGGTAGGGATGGGTCTCACTGACCAGCAGCAGATCTCCCAGCCTGGGGCAGCCCCTCTAGCTCAGAATTCCAAGTAGCTTAGACCTGGACACTGTCCAAGCACCTATACATTTCTGTTTGCAGTTTCCCTCTCCTGGCCTGTATTGACTCAGCCACACTCCCTCTCTGCAACTCCCCAGAACAGTGGCCAGGCTTGCCTGTACCATCTGCAGTGGCTCCCCTGTTGGTGACTATGGCATATACTGGTATCAGCAGAAGCCAGGGAGCCCTCCATGGTGTCTCTTGTACTACTACTCAGACTCAAACAAATACCAGGGCTCCAGTGTCCCCAGCCACTTCTCTGGATACAAGGATGTCTCAACCAATATGGTCCTTTTGCTCATCTTTGGGCTGCAGGCCAAGGTCAAGGCTGACTGTTATTTTTTTACATATGAGGGGTTGGAGCAGCTTTATTTCCTCAAGGGGCTCAAAGGTGAGGATTTGCGACAAAATCCCTGGACCCACAGGTTTGGAGCCTGTTTTCATTGAGAGACTGTCATAGAGATATCAGTAAGGGAGACTTCTTTGCAGCAATATCTACCACTGAGTGGAGGAAAGAGAAGCACACAGATTATACCTGTAAATTGAGACAGAATAGGGTATCTCAGAAGATGGAATAGAGTTTAGCTGCCCAGCCCCATGTTCCTGGAAGAAACTACAAGAGGAAAAACTTCAGCTGCAGCTGGTAATGCTGTCCAATACAGTCTTCTCCTTCCACCAGCAGTTCATCACTTAGTCCTTAAAGTGGGGTCTGGGTGACAAGGATGGATCCATGTCTGATGCAGTGATAGTCACCCTAGTCATTGACACACTGTCCCTTCACTCTTGACCAGCCCTCACATACAATTAGACCCAATTCCATAGTCCCACATTGATCAACACCCTCAAACCCACCTGCTCCTCTTCTCTCTCTGCTCCTGCTCACCCCCAGCCCTCTGTGAGTCCTCCTCAGGGCAGCTGGGGTTGGGGGTTGTCTCACATATTCACTGTGTTTCCACAAGCATATTCCGAGAAAACTGAAACTTTCCTTGCTTTATTATCCACTATCCAGGGACTCTTTGACTAGGAAGAAAAATTATAAAATCTTAGATCCTTATAAAACTTTTCTACCCATTCTTCTATTATCAGCCCCATCTCCACTTTTCCGCTCCCCACCTCTATCATCCAAGCCTTTTAATATCAGAGTAAAATTATTGCTCTTTCCAAAAAGTAATATCTTCATTTAACCTCTGCATATTTTCACATATAATATATTGATTTTTTTTCTGCCTCCTTCAAAATTAACTCAGGCCCTAGGGATGGTGATGTTTGAAGTAATCAATGGAAAAAGAACTAACTGCATCTTCTGCTTATGATCCCTTGGGGAAGGACCTTATCCACAAAAATGTACACCCATGTCCCTGAAGTCCCATCCTTTAGCCCTTTTTCCAAGTTAAATGTAAAGTCACTCTCTTGATCAGCCCTAAGGACATATCTGGGCATAAAGGAGACCCTGTCAGGGAGTGGACATGGTGTGGGGGGTAGAAGGACCACTGTTACAATGGTACACACTGGTACAATGTGTTCACCACCTGCCCTCTGAGTCCTGAGTTTTGAAGCTACTCCAAATCTGGGCCAGTTGCCTCCAACCCCAGTCCTGAGAAGTCAATGACAGGCATCTCACAGTCCACAGTACCTGTTTTCCTCCCTGAGTAAATGGAATTATTAATATATCCTGATCCCAAAAGCATCCTTTGAGCATCATCTGGCTTCATCTGGAGAGAAAGAAGTGGCCATGGGGATACATTGGCCTTCTTTAGCTTCAGGAAACCTGGGAAACTTTATAGAGACCTAGTTCAAAGGATGAGTTTTCACTGACAGAACCTCATCCTTAGGGAATGCTGGGGCCATAAGAGGGGCAGGGACCCCTCAGCCTCCTGCTTGGCCTCAGAGGGAATGGTCCTGAGGACACAGGGGCACATGTTTTCCCAATAAGCACATGAACAGATACTCAACATCATAAGACATCAGAGAAATGCCAATCAAAACCACAAGATGATACAAGGGTTAAGAATGTGGAGAAATTGGAAAGGCAAACTTCTGTAGCTGCTTCTGAAAACACTTTGGCTGTTCTTCCAAAAAATTGTACCCGTAGTTACTGTGTGACCCATCAATTCCACTCCTAAGTATACACCCAAGATAATTGAAAGAATATGTACTCAAAAAACTTTCACAAGAATGTTCTCGGAGCATGATTTTCAACAATCCAAATTGGGGAAAAATTTATGTGTCCATCAACTGATAATGAATAAACAAAATTTGGTATCCATATAACAGGGTAGTATTTAGCCATAAAGATGAATGGATTCCAACTACAGTATGGATGAATCTTGAAAACTTTAAGGTAAATGAAAGAAGCCATCCATAAAAGGTCACATCTTCCATGATTCCATTAGGTAGAAACAAGTCTATGGAGACAGAAATTAGATTAGTGGTTCCCAGTGTCTGAGGTGAATTGGGAATGGGCAATGACTCTCCATGGAAATGGGATCCATTTGCATGTGAGGAAAATGTTCAGGAATTAGTAAGGGTGATGGTTCCATCCACTCCTGAATCTACTAAAAACCAGTGAATGGTAAGCATTGGTAGCTGGGATATTACTGTGCATGAATTGTACCACAAACTAAGAAATAAAAGAACTCTGGCCTGTGCCTGGGCCCTGATACAGACTGAGCATCTGACCAAGGGTCACTCAAGTGCCAATGGGCCTCAATGTGACATTATTGGCTGAGCTCCTGGGACCCAAATTAAGACAGGAGGAGAGCCCCATGTCTCCCTACTATTCAGAGAGTGATGGCTGTTTAGAGGAGGTGAGGAAGAGAGGGAGGCAGGGATGCAGTCAGGGCTCCACCTCCCATTTCCCCTTCAGGTTTCCAGACTGAGCAGTCCCAACACTGAACTTGAACCATGGAGAAACTAAAACCTGAGGATCTGAGAAGCGAGTGGGATAGGAAGGGAAAGCCCTGCAGCAGGGCTCCCTTTCCTCAGTGGTTTGCCTGTATGGTTGCAAGGGGTTGCTGTGGGCTTGGGCAGCTGGAGAGCAGCAGAGCTGGCAGCTGGGCCTCCAGGGCCAGGGCTCCATTTACACCTGGTCACTGCTGTGTAGCATCTCAGGGCTGTGACCTGGTAAGTGGCAGAGTCCTCCAGGAGGGACATCATTTGCATGGACACTCTGCCCTGCACAGGGACTTATGGGTTATAATGAGAGCTGGGGAAGCTGACTCGGGTGAGTCTCTTGGAAAGCACAACACTGGGGTGTCTCCATGGCTTGGACCCCTCTCTTGCTCACCCTTGTGGCTCACTGCCAGGCTTTGGGGTGTGGACAGCAGACATGGAACCTGCCTGCCCCATCTCCTCTCCTGACCATGGGGTCTCTCACTTGTTTTCAGGAGCCATTTCCCAGGCTGTGGTGACTCAGGAACCTTCCCTGTCCATATCTCCTGGAGGGACAGTCACACTCACCTGTGGCTCCAGTGCTTGGCCATAACCACCAGTAACCCAAGCTGGGTCCAAAGAAGCCCCACTAGGCACCTGGTTTCAGCAACAGGAACCCAGGGTATCTCTCAGATTCTCTGCTCCCTGCTTGGGTCCAAAGCCACTCCACCATCACAGGGGCCCAGCCTGAGGATGAGGCTGAATCTTACTGTTCTCTGTGACACAGAAGTTTCCACAGTGGCAGATGGTGGTGGGGAAGTGACCACACAGGGGCCCAGCCTGAGGATGAGGCTGAATCTTACTGTTCTCTGTGACACAGCAAGTTTCCACAGTGGCAGATGGTGGTGGGGAAGTGAGACACAAGCCCCCTGGCTTAGCCTTGGCCCTCTTTCTGATATCTCTCTCTTTCTTCTCTCAGAGGCTGAATCCAAGCTAGTGTGGATTCAAGGAGTTTCTGCTCCAGGGCCTAGAGAAGAGGGTCAGACTCATTCTTTCTCAGCTAAGAAAAGTTTTATTTCACTGATAATTTTATATAAAAATATGGTTTTCAAAAGCAGTATGTAAACTAGCCATTGCAAATGAAAGGAACAGAAATGATAAAATTATAATTATGATATTTGTGTGCATATATATATCCTCTGGAGATGGTACTGTAATAGATACTGAATACATCTGTGTTTATTTATGTAGGAAATCTCCCTTGGGGTCAATTGACAGGTCACTGTGCAGAAACAATAATCATTTATATTCTGTGGCCACATTGATTGATAATAAGTTGTTACCAATTTACAGGCCACCTCCAGAGCACACAAAAGCCCTTCCCCCACACTGACCACAAATAGCTCCAGAACAATCCATCTCCTCATATCTGGGTGGTGGACTGAGATAAGATGAGCTCTCACCTTCCTGGCTGAGGAGCAGAGGGAAGTATGTACATCTGAGCAGATGGGTTAAGTCCAGGGCCCCTGTCCTGCTCTGTGTTTCCTAATGTGCTATGACAAAATAGATGATTTGAGACTGACCCCTTTGAGTTTACTCTTAGAGCAGTGTGGCAGGTCTGATCCCTGCTGAGAAGGTCAGGTGGAAATGAAAGATGCCTGGAGGAAAGAGTTTCCCCAAATGGGCAAGTATCTGGGATTTGCCCTTTGGAAGTGAGGAGCAGTTGCTGGCCAGTGGAGGTGGGTGGCAGGACCTCTCTCTACTGGGCTCCTGGCAACTCCTCCTAGACAGGGTGGACCAGGCCTGGGGCAGCAGGAGCACTGTGCCTGTCCCTGTGGGGCCAGGTGGAATATCTCTGCTGTACCAGCCAGGCTCCTTGTCCCTGCTCAGTGCTCTCTGGGGCAGTAGCAAGTCCTCTGTGGATCTCCTCAAGGCCCTCCTGTCCAGTCCATGTCCATGTCCCAGAAGAAAGGCCAGATTCAGGGCATGGTATGGGGCTGACACAGCAGGTAGTGAGACCCATGGTCATTAGTTACTGCTTCCAGGCATTTGGACAAGTGTAAAGAGAGACCTAAATGAGGCCAGCATCAGTTATGGGCCTCTGTGAGCAGCACTCTGAGGAGCCTCCTCCATGGCCTTGAGCCCTCTCCTCCTTATCCTCCTCACTCTCCTGACAGGTGATGCATCTCCTGAGATAGGTAAGGGGCTCTTTCCTTTTCCTCTTCCCTCACTGGATGGAGAAATGAGATCATGCCAGTCTTACCATTCCCCATCTCCCAGTTGGGATCCTGGCCCAGTCTGCACTGACTCAGCCACCTTTAGTGTCTGGGTACCTGGGTGAGAGATGCCACCTCCTCTTCTGAAGCAGCACCTCCTCAGAGATGGTTGCAGGGTGCACTGGTGTCCACAGCTCCCAGGCATCACCCCCAACCTGCCACCTGGGTTAGTATCTGAGCCTCAGGGGTTCTAGGTAGGTTCTCAGACTCTGTCCAGCAGCTCCACTTCTCTGACCATCATTGGGATTACAGTGACCAATGGGACTCAATGTGAAGGCAGTCCTAGTCCTGCAGTGACAGTTTTGATGGTGACACATGCCCCAGGAAATTGGGGATCTGAGATCTAATCCTTTTTAGGAATCTCCAGTGTCTCAGGAGCTGCCTGCTCAGATTCAGTCTAACCATCTGCTGTTTCCTTTGCTGCCTCCTCCAAGGTCCTGGGCTCCTCCAGAGGCCTCACCTGGGATTTTACTTCCTGTCTCCATCCCTCCTGAGATGACCACTCACAGCATCTGTAGTCCAGTTGCCTTCAGAAGCTAATGTCTTCCCCTAGTTCAGTCTGTTAAGGGCTCCCTGTCCAGTGTAAAGAAAATGCAATCATTGAAGGCAGCGAATCAGCTGTGTGCAGCACCAACTGAGGAATTTCTAGGAATGAGTCATCCTGTCCCTTTCCCATCATATAGTCATTTCCAGAGCCAGGTCCCTCTGATGACCCCATGTTCTCCACTCTCCCCATGCTCCTCTTGGCCCAACTTGCTCATCTCTGGTTTCCTTGGAGATCTATGGAGATGAGGGTCACATTCAGGGTGGGACTTCACATCAGGCCCAGCAGACTCTCACAGTGGCACAAGATGTCCTCAGGGACACAGACCTCCTCCTTACTGTCCACATTCTCTTTCCATCTGTGGCACTGTCCTGGGCATATGGTCACCCTGAGTAGGGTATATTTTCAGATGGATGTTCATCATTTCCATGCTTGCTCTCTTTTTCTTTCTCTCCTTCTTTTAAATGTGCACAGACATTAGTAGAAAGCAAAAAAAAGATATTCTATTATTAAAAAATGAATAACATATTTTGTTTAATTATTGGATGTTGTTCATCTACTATAGATCCTCCACCTCAAAGTCAGCAAGCATTTTTTAAACTGTTTAGTTCTAATAAGAGATAACTGCTTTAGAAGTCCTGAATCCTTTGGCCATGCTCCAAATTAAGAACTCGGGCAAGGATGCACATTTTGTTTCTCCAGGGCTCCCAAGTGTGGGGTGAGGGGCTGCGGAGTCCTGACCCTGGAAGGCGGCTCTAATGTGACTGAGATGCGGGTCCAGGGGGGGAGAGAGGCAGAAGGGGGGGAGCCAGAACCAGGTGTACTTACTCTGGCTCAGGGCCCAAAGAGCCCCTCCCTGAGACCCTCCAAACTGAGCCACCCTCTCTACAGTGCTACAATCCAGAGTTAGACCTGCACTCCAGCCACATCTCGCGAGAGGGCAATCACAGAGCTTTGCAAGGGCTGCTCCCAGAAACCCTGTTGAAGCCGCAGAGAGCTTCTCTCCTCCTCGGCGATTGACTTAGTGCTTCCCATTGTGGGCGTCTCATCTCAGGAGCCACTCATTGAGGTCAATGTCTGGAAGCTTCTATTTTGTCATTTTTGGCGATCATGATAATCCAGTTTTCAAAATGAAGATTTTGCCAGCTGAAAATCCAGAATCCAAAACGATCATCATCACCTGAACCAGTTCATACCTCATGCTGCTCTTGACCTCAGAAGAGAACACATGGTTATCTAGCATGCACTTGAAAACAAATGGACAAATTCAAATAGCGGTTTGTTTCGGCATTTGTTACTGCAGGCCATATGAGATTTATCATGCATCATGACACAAGGCAAGAAGTTGGGATAAAGAAATTCTTTACTGATGTCTATGATTTGTATATGAAGTTTGCAATGAATCCATTTTATGAACCCAATTCTCCTATCAATCAAGTGATTTGACAAAAAGTTCAATTTCTTGGAAAGAAACACCTATTAAGCTGAAGGCCAAAGAATTCTGAAATAAATACTGGTGCTTAATGCAATGAGATGTACTCAGGAATGTGAATATTGTAAGTAACTTGATTAAATAGCCTTGGAAAATTATGTTGTACTCTCAGTTTGTCTAAACCTAATGAAATTCCTTTTATATTTAAAAAATAATGCATCTAGTTTCTTATCACTTCTCAATATATCACTGTTTGTGAATAATGCCATTTATAATGAGCTTTTATCAATAATCTTGAGATATTTTTATTTTAGAACTTGAAAATGAAGATAGTTTATTAAAAGCTTTATCTGGATTGAACAATGCAAAACAATATCATAATCCAGATTTTGTGAACAGACTTCAAACTAAAAGCTTCTGTGATAAGGAATGAAATTGATAGCGCACACACATTGATTTACTTACACATTTAGGGATGTTTTTATAAAAGTTAATAGACAATGTGCATAGCACCACCCAAGAAGCAGAAAAAAAAAAGGTTTTGTGGTTCTAAATGTCACCTGTCTGCCCCTGTCAGAGAATGGGAGTAGCGATTCTTGTTATTTTAGAGTCTGGATCTACATTTGTAAAATGGAGGCTGTGAACAATGAAAAACCAAACCAGAGGGCCATAATGAAGTGTATAATTTCTGTCATATTGTATTTCCTTTTCCTCAGACAGTAAAGTGAAGATTAAGTGGACCTGTTATCATCTGTACTACTTAAGTTATAAGACTATTTTAGGATTGTAGTCAAAAGTTTGGATTACATTAGCATTTGCACTTCTAACCTTTTAGGCTATACACTGGAAAAGAGAGGAGGTGGCCTGTTTTGTATTGTAATAAGTATGAGATCTTACTGTAAAATAGTAAATACCACTGAAGTGAATGATATAATGAGATATTTTCTGTGCTAATCATGCAAATTTGAAAAATTTTGTTCCATTCTGATTAACTTAAACAAGTATTTCTAAGATCCTTGTGTGAAGTTGTGACCATAATTTTTTACTCTATTTATTTGGTTCCTTAAATAAAGATGTTTGTCAAAAAAGAGTTCTATTGTAAAGTCTCTGAATGTATTAATTCATTCAATTCTTCCAACCAAACTATGAGACTCTCCATCCCCCATTAGAGAAGTAAGAGAGGCATGGGTTTAGTGGTTTCCACATGTTTATGCCATGATAGTAGTGGCCTAAGGATTCAATCCCTTGTCCACCCAGAGTCAACCCTTGACCACATCCCTAACAGGGACAGGAGGAAAGGGCCCCAGACCAGAGAAGCACATGCCTGGGTTCATGCCACTCCTTGTATAATGATATCCATGTCCCTGAACTTGTGATGGGCAGAGGGCTTCCATCTAGCCATTGGGAGGAGCCACATGATGCCAACTGGATGACATGACTAGGGCAGCTATGAGGTACAAAACCTTAATTTCCCAGGAATTATTCCCTGGAAACAGAGGGAGATGAGAGAAAGTACCTGTGCAGAAAACACACCATGCCAATTAGGGGAGTGAGAGAGGGAGAGAGAAAAACAGATCCATAGTGACATGGGGAGATGGAGATTTCACTCTTCATATGTGTAGTTTCGCTTTTAATACACAGTGTATAACTTTTTATGTGTTAAGATGTGTTCAGTAGTTATGTTTTACCTTCAAATTATTATATTAGGCTATATGTTGTATAGTAAAGAATTAACCTTGCTGAGAATGAGGTATGGATTTGCGTTTGGCTTCAGGGCTATAATCTCTAGACTGGTATTTCTTGCCTGATAGGTGAGTTTTTGCTTGTCTAGGGGTCTTGATTTATACCCCAGAGCCTAAGATGTGTTTTAGGATGCAGTTTTGGGTCATGAAATATTAGCTTCACCCTCTTCACCCTGAAGTGACTGTAGACAGAGGTCATTTGTATAGATCATCAAGCATGTCTGTGTGACGGAGTCCCAATAAAACCTCTGGACACAAAGTCTCCAGTGGGCTTTCCTAGTTAGCAATATTAAGCACATATTGTCACATGTAAATACAAAAAAGAAACACTGTCCACATCTCTATGAAGAGAGGAGTGGGAAGTGTCTTGTTTGGAATTTTCCAGGACTCTCCCCTATATTCCTCTTCCCTTGGTTGCCTTTAAACTGTACACTTCAACTCTAATAAAATACAAATGCTAGTGTAACAGCAGAATTGTGGACCATTCCTCTAACTTCAAATAAGTTCACAATAAACAATGAACAGTTCAGAAGACACAACTATGTAATATGATTACCTTTTTCACATTGTCACCAGTCACTGATTCTCCCTTTCAATAGGCAAGCACTGTCACCAGCCTCATGAATGACCTTCCAGAGATACTGACTGATATCAGTATGTCTATGCTAGTATCTCTAAAACTGTAGAATTCTCCATGTGCCAAGGGCAAGAATAGAAGGTCCTAAACCCCATCCCTTGAAAAGTGATACTTGCCTAGAAGCACCCAAGGGAGGAGGAGATAATAATTGGGAATTATGGTAATGCCCTAAATTATTTCTCCTCTCTCTCTAAATGGCTTCCACATGGTGTCTAGATTGCCCTAAAATTCAGTTTGGACACTTGGAGCATTTCCATTTTCTCTCTCTTGCACTATAAACTTTTAAGGAAGACAACAAAGTTGCCCAATCTATTGAAGTAAGACTTGAATGCAACAAATATATTAAGTGCTATTGGTTCCTTGATAAAAGAGTATATTTCCCACATGGAACTCAAGACCACACCTTCACAAGCAACTGTTCCCAATGGCCAATTCCAGCTCATTTCTGAGATTCTCCACTTCCTGGTTCCTGGCTACAGTTGATGTGCCTTGGGTACACTCCTATTTGGCAACATGGGAAATTGGACAGAGTGGACCTGACACTGCATCAGCTAGGACTGTGATCCTTCACTACACAAAGCCAACTACTAAATTCCCTGAGTGAACTCTCTTGAATTTCCCTCCTTCATGGCAGAAAATCTACATTAATAATTTTAAATTATTCTAGACAGGAGATTTGTCTATTCTCCTGCTTATTTATGCTAGTATGGTCCTCTGTGTATTTATTTAATACTTTGTGTCACAATCTGATAGTACAACATGATTTATTTTTGCTCGTATTGTTCCTTCTTTGACCACTGGGAGTTCCTTAAGATGGCTTCTGTGTCCCTATGACATGTCCTATGGAGGAGACATGCTTATTTTGCTGCCATGGGTGGTGCCTCACAGGTTCATGTGCAAATGTCAGGACATAATTCCAGGAGTTCTGGGTGGCTTCTGAAGAGCAGGAGGATCCAGGGTCTGAAGCTAGCTTGGGACACATTTGGATCAGTCCTGAGAACACAGGCTTTTTGGCCAGGCCAGTTGAAAAAATATCTACTGGCTCTCACACATTTGGATAAGCAGTGCATCTGAGATTCCCAAGAAGCCAAATAAGAACTTGGCTCTACAACCAATCTTGCTTCATATATTGTTCTCCACATGTCATGGTATACTTGTCTAAGGCTGATGCAAGCAGACATGCAGGCAGGAAAGACTGCACAAAGAAAATTGACCTAGGAATCTGTCTGGTCAGAGAATAATTTACATTTAGAAAGAAAGATGAAGTCTCAAGTCCAACTATAAGGTCTCAGTAAGCAGAGGTCTAGGATGCTTGGCCATGGCCAAGGTTTCATCTTCCTCAGTCACTGGACAAGGAGTTTCCATAAAGGGGAAAGTGAAAGGATCCTGGTACATATTTTCACTGCCTTTTACACAAGGCAACTGGGCATAGTTGGTCTGTCATGCCATTCTTTTCTCTCCTGGATCTCTCTACCTCCAGGATCCTGGGCCAGACTCTCTTGACTATATCCTCTGTGGTGTTTGGTATCTGTGTAAAATAAACAACATATATGGTCATAATCAATGAATAAATATCTTCCCTCCAAACAAAAGTCCAACCAGATGACCTCATGAAAGAGTTTGGCCAAATATGCAAGAATATTTCTAAAGGCATAAAATTTGGGCTCCAAGCCCAAACTCATTCTCTATTCTAGCAATACTATGGAAAATAACACAACAGGAGGAATGTCAAGTATGATATTAGTAGAGTCTCATTTATGGGCATTAATATAAATATCCTTCATATTATTAGCAAGTAGTCCTTTTTAGATTGAGAAAGACACTCCAGGGTTAGGATTTGGCTGAGATCAGGACATTTGAAACATCTTTTGAGGATGGTTAACCTGCATCTTGGAGGAAAGCAGGCACAAAGATGCTGAACAACAAGTCAGATAACCACAAGTCAGGGTGAGGATCACTGAGCTCTCAGCACCACTGCCCTGACCCACAGAGGGAGATAGAGATGCAGCTACTTGACCCATTTCAATGGGATTTATTGGTGCCTTAGTGCTGGGATCAACCTGGTCCTTCAGGGATAAAAGTTCCAACCCAATGGATGCTCTTCAATGGTTCAAGCATTATCACCAAGAACCCCAGAGAGCTGTTGTCTCCTCCTTCCAGCAACTTGATGTGCTCTCAGCACCAACTTCCAGTGTAACCATCAATCCCATCACCACTGACTCCAATTGCCATCCAGGCAAGCAAATGGTTATATGATCTATAAAGAATGCTTAGACACTGAGTTTACTCAGGTCTCCTTCCATAGCTCAGGGATCCTCTGCCAAAGCTATGGTTCCCAAATTCTTCCTAGTGAAAAATGTAATAAATGTTCAGCCCATTAGCAGTCATATTTTAGACAGTATTTCTCAATAGTCTTTGATTTTTCATTTTTGTGAGTTTCATAGTGATTTATGAAGCAGATATTGTTTGATTTTGATATTTTATTATCCTTTCTTGTGCATCTTTTTCTCTTAAGTTTTAGATCCTCATCATCTCAAATAAGATCTATTAAAATACATATTTTCTCTACTCTATCAGACATATGTCTCAGCAAATTACTTATGATCTTTTTGTCAGATATATGTTGAACATCTAAACACAGATGATGAGAAAGGAAAGATAACCAACCATGCAAAATTTATTTAAAAATTTACTCACAATTAAGGACTGAATGCCAAATCATATTTTTTCTTTGTACTGTGGTGAATAACAATTTTATGGCTTACCTTCACTCACTAGACTGGAACAATTTTGTCTCCCTGTTACTGAACTTTATCTTCAAATTCCCTCTGCCATCTCTCCCACCCTTCCCAATATTTATGTGTATATGAGACTTAAAAAGAGGGCTTTTAAAAAGGTTTCATTCTGTACACATATTTGTATGGAATTTTTTCATACTATGAAGCACATGTTAAATAATTATTTTAAATGTCTGTTTTTATTTGAATCCCATAATTTAATGGTTCTATTCTCACCTTTCTCCCCAAAGCCTGCGTTACATTGAAGGTACTCCTTTCATAAATATGGCCTCTCTGAGCAAAGTTGTATTGGTCTTCCAAGCATGGCTGTGCTGCTATGTCAGCCCCTGCTCTGGTCTCTCCACTGCTCCTAAGGACAGTGTCCAAGGCTTAGACAGTGGGAGGCTCTGATCCCTTCACACCCTAGAGGATCCATGGTTTCCCAGAAAGCAACCTGCTGGCAAGGAGTACCCACTAAGCACCCTTAAAGATGGATAATAGTGAGTTCACCTAGCAGTGGAGACAGTTTTCTCAAGGTTGGCCTTAGTTTGGGAATGAGCAGATGGTTAGGAACATCAGCTTCCAGGAAGAAATTGAGAAGTGAGATCATTAGGGGGCCTTGGGTGCTGATTTTGGTGGAAAACATCAAACCCCATAACTCATTCACTCAGTCAACATGCAGTCACTGGCCTATGTTAGTTCCAGCACCTTCCCATTTCAGGATCCCTCCAAGGACCACATCAGGGTGAAAACTTGGGGGCAGGAAGAAAGAAGATGCAGATTTGCAAGAAGAACCTTCTGCTTCAGATGGGTCTGAGGAAGCTTGAAATGGCCCAGAGAACTGATCTCTGGCTGAGAAGCTGAGTCCTTGTGTGTGCCCACACCATGGCATGGACAGCTCTACTTTTGGGATCCTAAATTACAGCTCAGAAGGGTCTCTGCATTCTTGGGGAGTTCAAGTGAAAGTAGAGGTCTCAGGGTGACTCCTTGCCTCCTACAATAAATGTGTCACTCCTGCTGGTTTCAATAGTTGATTTTCAGACCCTGGTGACCCAGGAGTAATCACTGTCAGTCTTTCCAGAGAAATGGTCACACTCCCCTTCAGAGTCAAGTCTGGGTCAGTCTCTACCAGTAACTACCCACTGTAGTGCTTATGTGCTACAGGAACAGCCACCCCTCTGGGACCCCTGACCACTTCTCTAGCTCTATCTCTGGAACATAGCTGCCCTCACCATCATGGGGACAGAGCCTGAGGATGAGGCTGAGGACCACTGTGCTCTCTATATGGAAAGTTACATTTCCACAGTGATTTAAACCCATGGGGGGTGCAAACCAAACCTCTTCCTATGCTCAGAATTGCTCAGGTCTCAGAGGGAGGAAAGAGACAGTGGGAACATGGTAAATATCCTGAAGGGTTGCCTGTAATTTAGTATCACATGAGGAGCTTGTAGAAAAATTTCATTCAGCAAACAGTTATGTCAGAATCTGTGTGGGCTCAAGAAGTGACACCAACAGCTATTACATCACCCTCACTTGGGCACCCCTCTTCCACCTTCCCCTCCCTAAGGGAGGACTACTGACTGCACAACACAAGATCTACTTCTACCACATGTTCCAGGCTGGGACCCTTCTGGTCTTATCCCAAAGCCCCTGTTCCCACCAGTCAATTCTGGGTAATTGCTGAGATTCTCATCTTGTGGGTCCTGGTCACAGATGATGCTATTCCAGTCACCCTATCCTCTGGGTAAGAGAAGCTGGGATCACTGTGGTCTAACTCTGTGTCAGTTAGGACTATGCCCCTTTAGTACCCAAAGACAACTACAAAGAACCCTGAGTGGACTCTCATTTCCCTATTTCATTTGGCTCACAATTCATTGCCTTCTTGCATGTTCCATCAATACCCAACAATGACAAGTTGTGACCTCTGGACTAGTTTCATTTTATCCCAAACTCTTCACTTTTCCTTAGGTTCTCATCTCCTTTCATAGCTCAGTTACCCCAATAGGCTTATGACCCAAAACTTCTATCTACTTCCCATTTTCACAAAAAGAAGTGTGGATAATCTCTAGAAAAATCAGCAAGAAAAGTTAAGTTTCTGAACCACTGGATTCAAAGAAAATAAACCCCTGAACTTAAACAGAGATTACTCTTCAGATACAAGAGCTGAGATAGATTTGCAGTTGAGTCTCCTTGACCATCTCAGGGGCAAGCTCTGTAAAGGTCAGAATATAATTTCAAGGGTAAATGCATGCCTCTCATTCAAAAGTGAATGGATGTGCTCAAATATATTATTTAACTCAGATATTAAAGTGGAGCAGTAAGAGAGTAAACCTTAGTCAGCATTTTATGACAGTATTTATGCCAGGAATGTTTACCTTTAAATAAACAGTCAGTGTTGGAGATAAAAGGGGTAATATCCTACCAGTTCAAAAATCAGTATTTGGTATTTATATTCTCCTCTGACAAAACTACACACATTAACATGATTCCATTTATATGAGAATTCCAGAGACCATCTGGATTCTGCATGTTCTCTTTCTAACACTTGGCATTCAGCTTTCCTAAAGTGGAATCAATTCTTCCTCTCAATTTTCTCATTCCATTGCACACTTTCCTTTCCAAGCCCAGTGGCATCTTTAGATAATGCAAAACCGATCAGAAACTCCCTGACCTGACAACCCCATGGACATCTTCCCTGGATTCCTAAGTCACATGATGTGTTAAGTTCTTCCTTCTGAATTCCAATCACATAGATCTGAGAGCCTGTGACTCCTGGTTCTCCTTGACAACTCTGTGCACTCTATATTTACTTTGTGGGATTCTATTCATCTTCAACAAACCCACATAATCTTCTAGTCATGCCATTTATTCACTCACCTCTCCTGTTGTTCCTGGTTCCCTCCTCCTGTGACCCCACCCAGCTCCATCTTCCCAGACACATGCAGCAGTGTCCTCTCTGGCATTTATTCCTCCACCAGTGAAGGTAAGGAAGGGGGCACCTGTATAAATCAACACTTGAATAAAGAAACCTTCTACATTGTGACCCAGTGAACTACCAAGATGGCCATGGGGTACTTTCACCCCTGTGGAGCCTGAGTAGAGGATTAAGACTGTTCTGATGTAACAAGGAGGCCCATACAGAGGCCCTTGGAGTGGCCCTAAGTCAGAAGGTCAGTAGATAGAGCAGTAAGAGAGAAGGAGCTGTCACACTCATCACAAGGTCCTGGCCTCCAGGGGGCATGTGGGGCACTTTCTGGAGGGACCCAGTGGTTATCAGAGCTGGGAGCAGCCACCTGCACTGCTTAATGCCCTCTGGCAGGGCTCATGGGGCCACAGCTGTGTCTCCCCCACTCCAGGGCACACAGAGCCCTTCCTGTCTGCCCACCCCACCTTTCCTTTCCCAGAGAGCCCTATTCAGGGCCCAATGTGGGGATCAGAAAACTTGGTAACCTCATTTTCATGCATGGAGCCTCCCTTCTCTCAGAGTATGAGAAGGGGCTAGGGAGGTTTGAGGAAGCTCCACAGTTGTGGGGTCACAGAAGTCAGGACCCCAAGATAATCTCCACCAGGGTCCTGTCCCCTGCCTCCTCACCCTCCCCATTCCCTTCACAGGTGACTGGATATGGGGCCAGGGGAAAGGGCATTGGGATGTCTCATGGGCCTGTGTTTTCTTTCTTCTCTGTCTCTAGAACCCAGAATCACCATCTCTATCTCCCCCATCCAGGAACCTGGGCCCAGGCAGTGCTGACTCAGCTGCCTTCAGGTCTGGGGCTCTGGGCCAGAGTGTCACCATCTCTGCTCTGAGAGCAGCACCAACTTTAGGGATGGTTATTTTGTGCAGTGGTACCAACAGCTCCCAGGAAGAGCCCCCAAATCCTCATCTCTGAGAACAGCATATGACCCTCAGTGGTCCCAGATTGATTCTCTGATTCCAAGTCTGGCCACACAGGCTCCCTAGCATCACTGGGCTCCTACTTGAGGATGAGGCTGCTTGTCACTGCAAGTCCTGTGACAGAGCATCAGTGCTCCCACAGTGCTAGGGCCATGGGGAAGTGAGACAAGGACCCCTCTCATCTGCTAGGAGAGTGGATGTGCCCTCAGCTGCCTGCTCAGGCTCCTTCTGGGTCTCTGCTTCTCTTTTTGTGTTGCCTCCCTGGGCCCAAGCTCCTCCATGGACACCACATTGGGATTTAAACTCTTCTTTCACTTCCATCCTCAAAGTCCCTCACAGCTGTATTCCTGGGCAAAGGAATCTTAGGGATGATGGAGATGTTCATTGTCCTGATTGTGGTGATCATTCCAGGGTGTATATATAATCACAAATTATCAAACTGAACACTTTAAACATGTGCAATTTATTGTAAGTCAATATCTTACTAAGTTGTTGAAACATCATTCAATCTCTTTACTACTGAAGAGTTTCTTTTTACATTCTAGATCAATTGCCCTTACAGTCCATCTCTTCAGTAGCAGACCCCAGAATTTCTTGCTGAATGTTTTGTCCTCCCCTCTGCATTCCACATTACTAAATTTGTCTGACTGCCTGTGCAAACTTCTTCAGCCTCTAAGAACCTGCACTGCTCCTAAATATGAGAACCCCATTTGACCTTGTTGCAGGAACCCCTCACTCTATTCAAGACCAGATCACCAGCTGTCCCCTCATGTGGCCACTGTAGAATGACCTGCTCAGGTATTTGCTTCCAGAGCCTTTGCACCTACCATCCACACAGCCTCAGCATGGTTAACAGGCCCCATATTTTCCATTCAATTTCCTCTGTAATCCCTGAACCCGTCAACCAAAATGCAGTTGATTAAAATCCATTGCCTTGTGGCACATGGGTGTCTGTGGACTGACAGTGGCCAGGCTCCTGGGCCAATGCCCCTGACATGATTTCCACTGAGAGGCTGGAGTTTGACTCATGAGCGCAGGGGGCATTGTGGGTCTTCTCCAGAATCTCACAGTGGGTGCCCACAGCACTGCAGTCCCACAAACTCTCAAGAGACTGCTGATAGGAATCCAACAGTTGTATTTTATCTGGGCTGGGCAGAGTCTCTTGTTTATGGGTCTGTGTAGGTCCCAGCAGGTGCTTCCTCCCACTCTCTCCAATGGGTATACTCAATTCTCAACCACAGACACTCTCCAAGGAAACAAGTTCAAGATTCAGTTGGTCCTCAAAGTGGGGTAAATATCACAGAAGGAGACTGAAATTTGCATGAATAACCCCTCCTCTGCACAGCAAGTAGAGCAGATAAGAACAGCTTGTTCAACCCATCAAGACATGGGGTCTTAGCAGGACTGTGTCCACCATGGCCTGGGCTCCTCTCCTTCTCATGCTCCTCTCTCACTTCACAGGTAGGGACAGGCATAGGGGACCATGAGCAGGTCTCCAGCCTCCACCCACCTCTAATGCTAAGTCTCCATCCTGGCCTCTGCCTCATCACTGATGTGTGTCTTTGTTTCCAGGTTCCCTTGCTCAGCCTGTGCTGACTCAGCTGCCCTCCCTCTCTGCATCCCCAGGAATGTCATGAGTCTCACTGCACCTTGAGTAGTGGCTTGTTGTTGGTGGCTACCACATATCCTGGTACCAGCAGAAGCCAGGAAATCCTCCCGGTATCTCCTGAGATTCAAGTCAGACTCAGACAAGAACCAGGGCTCTGGGGTCCCCAGTCGCTTCTCTGGATCAAAAGATGGCCCAGCTAACTCAGGTGTTCTGCATATCTCTGGGCTGCAGCCTGAGGATGAGGCTATATTACTGTGGTACATGGCATGGTAACTCTAACACTTACACAGGGCTTCAGCCCATAGGGAGCTGAGAGAAACCTCCTCTCTGGTCCCTGGCCTGGTGCAGTCACAATATCATTGCCTGTGGTCTAGTCTTCCTTAGATGAGTGACTTCTATTGACACTCTTCAGCCAGCACTTGATTTTCCTGGGACCACTGGATGTGAATATGTCTTGTTTAAATATTTAGTTTGATCCATTGCTAATATCATCTTGGACAATTATCCCTGCAAGGAGATGATGGATGAGGAAGGAGTGGTTGACCCTCCCCACCCCCATGCCCAGCCCAAGGCCCAATCATGACTTATGACATGTGTGGTCTGAGAGCTTTGTTGCCCAGCTGACCCACTAGGTCCCAAGTGAGCACTCCAGACAAGGTCCTTGCCCTCCTTCTTCCCACATCTAATAATTCTAGCCTGGCTCTTGAAGCAGTTCTTTCTTTCCCAGTGGGGATGGGGATGTTGAGCAAACAGAACCTTCTCCTCAGAGACATGTGTCTCTTGTGACCTCCCAGTAGGCAGCAGGGATCCAGGGTCAGGCTCTCCTCACCCCCTGTGTTTGGCTTTGTAATTAGCTCCTCCCCTTACAGTCCAAGATGATTTCTTGCTCATGCCAAGGCATAGATCAGCCTGGGGCACCAAGGGATCAAGAATAGAGAGGAATGAAGAAGTTCTAGCCTCACAGCAGCTTTGGAATAGGAAAGCAGGAGATGTGGGGAAGATGGGTAACTTGTCTGGTGCTTCAGGAAGCAGACATTGGGGGCCTCTGTTCCCTGGCCTGTGGTCTCTCCTCCCAACCTTCTCCCTGCCTGAAGGGCTTCTGGAAATGGTCCATCAGGAACACCTTAGTGGTTCCTCTTTCCTATCGTCTCCTATGGCAGGTTCCTCGTACTGCTCAACCCATTACTACTTCACATCCTGGAGAGATCAGTGTTCAAGTTCTTCATCAATTTCTGGAAGCTTCATTGGTTTTCCATGATGATGAGAGTTGACCAAAATCATGTGTTGGTGACTCCAGCATCTTAGAGCAGCTGGGCCTGAGACAGCTAGGGCAGCTGTCTTCTCCTCACCCACTGAGCACAGCTTCCCTGAGTCCTCCAGATGCCCTGACAGGGATTCCAGTCCTGGCCCTGCACCTCCACTGAGCAGCCTCAGACTCTTCCTTCCCAGCTCTGATCCCTGCAAGACCCCTCCACCCACTCAGTTTATCAAAAAGTTGCAACATCTTGGTGGGGGGTTACTTCTATGGAGCACAGCACCCAATCCATCCCTTTGCCCCTGGCCCAGCCCACCTCTGCTTCTCATCAGGTTTCTGAGAGGGTAGAAGACTGGTGACACTTGCTGCCCCATAATTGAAAAGACCCCAGGAAGCCTGATTTGGGCCCACCCCATAGGGAATTGTGAGGTTTGCAGATGTAGGGTGGTGCCCAATGAAGGCATTCACTCCTCCTGAATACAGATGTTTGATAGAATAGACAAGGAAGCCATTCTGGGGAAGCAAGCCACCACCCTGTGTTGGTGAACTCCTTTCTTGGTGGAAATGTCACTGACCATGTGTCATATCAAATATCACAGAAGCCCTGTGACACTAAGTGTGGTGGGGAATATACGTGAGCAGGTTTTCTCTCTTAGTGATTCCTCCAAATAGTGAAGTCCTCCTAAGCTCACTGCAGGTTGCTGTCTTTATGGTTGGGACAGCCTGGCTTTTCTTGATCTGAAGCCTGTCATCATGCAAAGCTCAGCCTTGTGGATGGTCCCATCAGTACCTATTTACAAGCAGACCCCTCCCTGTGAGCAACCTCAAAGCATCCCTGCCCTTTAGGTGCCTCTGTCCTCAGGCCCCAGCTCAGGGAAGAGATGGGGACATAACTGGCTGGAGCCATGTTTGCATGACTAACCCTCCACTGCAAGTCCAGTAAGGAGGCTTAGAAAGGCCTGGGGCAGCACAACTCTAGATTTGGGGCCTCAGGGCTGTGTCCAACATGGCCTGGAC
Source organism: Choloepus didactylus (assembly GCF_015220235.1). Taxonomy (NCBI): domain Eukaryota; kingdom Metazoa; phylum Chordata; class Mammalia; order Pilosa; family Megalonychidae; genus Choloepus; species Choloepus didactylus. The sequence continues at coordinate 822,072 of NW_023637590.1, forward strand.
TCCTCTCTTCCTTGTGCTCCTCTCTCTCTGCACAGGCAGGGCAGGCAGCAGAGCTCAGTAGCTCCACCGGGTCCTCTGTCCAGCCCTCAGGAGTGTTTGCCTGCAGGTTCCCTCTCCCAGCCTGTGCTGACTCAAGCTGTCCTCCCTCTCTACATCTCTGGGAGCTCCCACCAGACTCACCTGCACTCTGGGAAGTGGCATCAGTGTTGCAGGAAAAACCATACACTGGGATCATGAAGAAGCCAGGGAGCTCTCCCAGGTTTTTCCAGTTCTATTTACTCAGGATCAAGCAGTTGGGATCTGGATTTTCTCATCACTTCTCCTGGATTAAAAGAGGCATTGACAAATACAACACATTGCTCTTCTCTGGGCTCCAGTGCTCAGAAAGGGCCCCCAGGACCAGGGGGAAGTAAGACACAAGCCCCTCTGCTCACTGATGAGCCTCCTCCCTTTGTGACCTGAAAAAATAAGATACACTAAAGGATAAGAAAAAGGCCTTTGCAGTGACTGTAGAGTCCACAGAACTCTGTGGTCTATGCCCAGGCCTGTGGCCCATCTGGGGCTGGTTCAGCTGCCCTCTACTTCAAAGGACCTGAGACAGACACTACAGCCACCTTCTCTGGAAACACCACAAGGTCTGCACTGAAGGGGCTTCTTGTCTGCACAGGACCAGGGCTGTGTCCCCAAGCCCCTGGATTGTCAGAAACAACTGGGCTCCTGGATCTGTTTTTTCAATCCAAGTGGCATCTCAGCCTCTCTGAGCCTCTCTGGTCTCCACAGACTGAGGACATGGCTGACTGTCACTGCTCAGAGTGGAACAGCAGCCTCAGGGCTCACCCAGGGCTCCAGGCCCTCAGGGACAAGAGACACAACCAGCAGCTCCCCCAGCCTCCCCAGGTGCAGGGAACTCACAGTGCACGTTTGACCTGGACTCAGGAAAGTTAAGTGCTTGGTTTCCATGTTAAATACACTGAACTTCCAGGCCTGTTAAATGTAATAGTGTTACCCCTCAGAATATAGTTAGGCCCACCTGATCCCACGTCAAACAGAGACACTAGTGCCCTTGTCTTAGTGAGAAGGTGAGTTTTATTACAGATCCACATGTGAGGAACTGGAGGAAAAATTTTCCAAGGCCAGTTTGAAGTGACAAAAGTGGGCTTGGGCTTTTATAATCCAAGGAGACAAAGGACTGGCAAATGTCCTGAGAAAACTGGAAATAAAACAGCACCTGCTTCATTCATGTTTGGCACACACCCTCTTTTAGAGTATTTCATTCCTGCAAGCAGAACAAGGGAGGATTTTATTACTGTGATAGAAGGACAGACAATAAACTTTGAGATTAGATCAACAGCAAGCTACTCAACAAGGGCTTTTAGGATTAAATAACTCAGCTGCTTGAGTGAAATGATCATAATAAATATTTTTTCTAGCTACTGAAGACTATAGTAAGCAGTTTCCAGCTGAAGTATTATATTAAGTATTTTTCCTAACTATTCAGGTATCAACAGTATGAGTTAAATGCCTGGAACTGCAAGACTAACAAATGCCTACAGGCACACATCCTCCTGTATGTATTTGGGGCTATAGAAAGAGGGGTGTACACCCATGCATTAACAGTGAGGCCAGGCAAGTTCCATATGCACTCCCTGTATTAGTTAGGGTTCTCTAGGGAAACAGAATCAATGAGAGATATCTCTAAAGATAAGATTTTATAAAAGTGTCTCATGCAACTGTGGGATGAATGAGTTCAAACCCCATAGGGCAGGCAGCAAACTGGCAACTGCAATGAAAGTGTTCATTGAACTCCTCAGGAAATGCTTTTCTGGACAGGCCAAAGAAGAAGTAAAGGTCCACACTGTCTCTCTGTCTCTTCCTTAAGTCTTCAACTGACTGGATTAAATTCAGCTGATTGAATTCTCTCACTGTGGAAGACATGCCCTTCATTGATGTAATCAGTCAGAGGCACAGTCAGTTGACTGATGATTTAATAAACAAGACTTCTACTTTATTAAACAACACAAATGTCCTTGAGGTAATGGTTAGGCCCATGCTTGCTTGATCAGACATGTGGGTACCATCACCTGGCCAAGTGGACACATAAACTTAACCATCACATTCCCCTTTCAAAAATATTTGATGGAAAATACAAGTTTAAATTATGGAATACTCATGTTTCAGATTTTTCTTTACTAATCCAATTGGAGGAGGTAGATTCACACATTCAGATGGCAAAGCTCTCTGACCACAAGTGACAATTCACCAATGTCACCAGCAACCCACCCACATCTTTTGCTGGCCTTCGCACATGCCCTGACCTCTGACCTGAAAGTTCTTTCTGCCTCTCTGACACAGAGATTGTTCATCATATCCTGCAGGTCCAAACTGGTACATCATGTTTGGGTTCAGGCTTCTTTACCTGGAGCCCTGTCCACCCCTCACCCAAACAAGCATGCAGAGATATTTCCCCAGGTGCACGATACAATGGCATGCTTTAGTTATCCTCTCACTCACTCTGGTCAGCATCTGGTCAAATCAGGGAATGTTGGAGCTTCAGGGACACAGTTGACAGAGATGGGCATTTTCATATTGATTATGGCCAGTGTAACAATAGTTTTCAATCAAGATAAACATCCCTAGAAGAGAGCATCACTGTTCCAATGCAGGACTTGTGGATGCCTCTTCTTGCTCTACAGTCTTGAGTAATGCAATCAAGAAAGGCATTGCTGAATGGAAGGACACTCTGCCCTTGGGTTTGTTGGCATCCCAGAGGCCAGAGGATTTTTGCCTTGTGGCCAGCAGGGGGCATGGTGGGTTGACCATAAAGTGAGAGTACTGGGCCTGACAGCTGGCCAACCACTCAGATGGCTCAGGGGAGTGGGGGTCAATGGTGTCCTACTGATGCAGGAGATTTCTGCACTTGTGATGCACACTGTGACTCAATGAGCTCCTGTGTATGTTGCCATCACCCTAATCCATCTGAATTGGTTCACTTCCTTATTTTCCTTTGCTTTCATCTGGTACAAGCAAGGGCTGGTGGACAGCAAGGAGCAAGAAGATATTTGCCTGGAGTAAGTCAGCTCCCATGGAAGTCTGGCCAGGGGCTGACTGAGCTTGTGGGCAGGGGCCCCTCAGTGGAGCCTCAGAAGAAAGAGCCCTGAGGCCTCTTCATTGGGTTCTCTAAATTCTTAGACAGCATTTAGGGAAAGGATTCCCTGGAACTACACAGAACCTGAGTTTTCTCTTCCCTGCCTCAGAGGACTAGAGTCCACTCTGGGCTTGCCAGATCTCCTGTTCAGAGGCCCATGTGGTGTCCCAACAGTTGCTTCCACCCAGGGCTCCCCCAGGGGGCATACAGTGTAGCCCTGCCCATCAGTCTCCTCTGACCACAAGACCCTCAGCTGAGGGGAAATGGGACCAAGAGGAGTTGACCCATTTGACATGACCAGCTCCTTTGGTGAGGCCAATAGGGAGGGAATAAGAGCAGCCCAGGTCCATTGGGGGCCTCAGGGGCTGTGCCCACCATGGCCTGGACCCCTCTCCTCCTCCTGCTCCTCTCCCACTGCACAGGTAGGGACAGGCTGCAGACACCCAGGGAAGCCCCCCAGGCTGCATTAGCCCCCCTCACTCAGACCTGCAGGGAGCTTCACCCCGGTCCATGCCTGGTCACCCATGAGTGTCTGTGTTTGCAGGTTCCCTCTCCCAGACTGTCCTGACCCAGCTGCCCTCCCTCTCTGCATCCCTGGCATCCTCTGTGAGACTCCCCTGCACCCTCATCAGTGGCATCAATGTGGATGAATATACAATACACTGGTACCAGGAGAAGCCAGGGAGTCCTCCCTTGTATCTCCTGTACAACACAGAGTCAAGCAAGCACCAGGACTCTGGGGTCCCAAGCTGCTTTTCTGGGTCCAAATATGCCTCAGCCAATGCAGGCCTTTTGCTTATCTCTGGGCTGCAGCCTGAGGATGAGGCTGAATATTCCTGTCTGTCCTGGCGCAGCAATGCTTGTCACAGTGACACAGGCAGACGGAAGTGGGACAAAAACCCTGGACCCCACAGAGGAAGCCCAATGACCCTTGTATTGTTGATGTTAAAAATTTACTCTTATTTCTATAAAAAAATTCTCCATTTGGAAGTTCTCTCTCGGATTGTCACTAAATACACATAAAGACTTAAGAAAGCATCCTCACAACAACACAATCA